>NC_042986.1:12719925-12842425 GCF_901001165.1 Salmo trutta | reverse complement strand
CTACTCTGAGTCTCTATGGTACTACTCTGAGTCTCTATGGTACTACTCTGAGTCTCTAAGGTACTACTCTGAGTCTCTATGGTACTACTCTGAGTCTCTATGGTACTACTGAGTCTTTATGGTACTACTGAGTCTTTATGGTACTACTGAGTCTCTATGGTACTACTGAGTCTCTATGGTACTACTGAGTCTCTATGGTACTACTGAGTCTCTATGGTACTACTCTGAGTCTTTACGGTACTACTGAGTCTTTACGATACTACTTTGAGTCTTTACGATACTACTTTGAGTCTTTACGATACTACTCTGAGTCTTTACGATACTACTCTGAGTCTTTATGGTACTACTGAGTCTCTATGGTACTACTCTGTGACTTTATGGTGCTCTGTAATGGTTGATGGAGGATGTGCAATATGTTAGCTTCCATCCTCCGACAGGTCTCTCTGTTGTTGTTATGTTGCTTTGTGTCACTCTGTCTCCTTCATTAGCCGTGGGAGACGCTACAGGGCACAACAACAACACACACACACACACACACACACACACACACACACACACACACACACATTTGTTACAGCGATAGAGGAGCATCTCTCAGCGCTCAATAGCACATCTGAAGCCTGCCTATTGATCATGGATCTGACGCCCTAACACAACACCACTACAGAGGAGACGCACACGGGCCGGACGCGGGGTGATTAGAGGGAGGAGGGATGAGTAGAGACAAGAAAGCAGGAGAAGAGAGTAAATGGGGAGAGTAGATGGAAAGGAAGGGGAGCGATGGAGCCTCTTGTTTATCATTATAGCTGTGATGAGCCAGGTAGGTAGGTGTGTGTGTGTTGTGTGCGTGCGCAATGCCACTGGCAGCTACAATGCCACATCTGGCAAGTGTGTGCCTCCTGGCACGAAGACGGAGCACAACTCATTAAGGCCCAGAGGAAGAGAATAGAGATATGTAGAAGGTGTGTGCGTGCGTGCAAAATATTTACATTTGCAGAATTAGTGAACCTCACCCCTGTGACTCTGCTAATTCTCACATCAGACAGTGTGACCAGACAGACACACATTCAAATTCCTGAAACCCCTAACAACCTTGGAAGCTCTGCTATTTATTTCCCTACCTCATGGGAAATGGAGTTTACATACCCCAGATATGGATATACCCACCCCCTCCTCACCTGCCTCCTCCAACTGAAATTAAAACTTTAATGCATGCATTTAAAATGAGACAGACTGTACGGAAGCATCTTTATTCAGTAGCTACCTTTGCTACACTCTCAGACTAAACGGGTATGGTTAGCGTACGGGAATTGTTCCCGGGGGTACAAAAATATTCAAATACACATAATGTATCTGAATTTCAGAGGTACGCACATTATCATACACAAACGAAGGGGTACAGAGAGGATTCATTTCTGTATCCCAGGGTGGAGGCGTGGATTAGTGGGGGCGTGGCTTTCAGTTAGTTATTTTTGGCCACCCATGAGTGGAAGTGTTTAAGTGGTCTATGGTTATGTTTCAGCATGTCCGCTGCCAGATCTGAGGTCTTTATAAAGGCTTACATAAGACCGTGTCACAATAAAGTGCTGTAATTAATATTGTAGCGACCTTAACCCAACACTGAGTGACCTTGCCAGGAGTTACAGATCTCAAGGCGTAATGGTTAAGGTGTTGGCTGGACCAGGTTCGAGTCCCGTTTGGGGATGGTGCTGGCCTCCCGAGTGGGGCAGCGGTCTAAGACACTGCATCGCCGGCCGTGCCCAGCGTCGTCCGGATTAGGGGAGGGTTTGGCGGAGGGGGGGGCTTTACTTGGCTCATTGCGCTCTAGCGACTCCTTGTGGAGGGCCGGGCGCCTGCAGGCTGACTCGGTCATCAGTTGAGCGGTGTTTCCTCCGATACATTGGTGCAGCTGGCTTCCGGGTTAAGTGTGCGGGTGTTAAGAAGCGCTGTTTGGCGGGTCATGTTTCGGAGGACGCATGACTCGACCTTAATAATAATAAAAAAGAAGTGGGATGGCGGAGAGGTGTGTACACGTGAGGGACTTGGTATAGAGAAGTACGTTTTTGCCACTTAGAAGGAACAAATGGCTTTGTCAGTGTGATGGTACCCTTAAAAGGCTCATTTGAACCTTTTCTAAAGGTTCGCTTTTGTATCTGTGGACTATATGGTACACTACTACACTACTTTTATGGTAGGAACTGCAAGGGTACAACTATGTACCTAGAACTAATGGTACAATGACGTACCTTACAGAGTACCACTACAGTGACAAGCGTTTGTACTTATTACGTACAATTCGGCCCTTTTTTTCTGAGAGTATACTTGGAGCTCAGGGGGACTGAATGAATCTCCAGACACACTTTCTCGCACACACGCACACACACACGCACACACACACACACACACACACCTCTGGACTGTTGGTCGGAGCAGGAGGAGAGCAGATAAAAGATTGATGAGATAGGAGAGTGCCTGGCTGATTGCTGATGTTGATCTCTCTTTGTTGATTAGTCTTCCTCCTTGTCAAAGGGAGCTTTTCGGCAGCCAAGCCCTTACTTTCCCTTTGCACTCTCTCGATCTCCTACCCTTGCACCTCTTCCTCTCTCTCTATCCCTCTCTATCTCCCTCGCCTTCTCTCTTTTCATCAGCCCAGCTCTTACTCTCTCTTTGTCCTCTCTCTCTCTCTCGCTCTCTATCCCTCTCCTTCTCTCTTTTCAGCTCAACTCTTTGCACTCTCTATCTCTCCTCCTTTTCGCTACCTCTCCCTCTCTCTCTCTCTCTCTCCCTCTCTCTTTGCCATCCTCCGAGGTGAGATGTTTAACCTTCCGTCTGGTGAATAGCATTACCGGTCCAGTAGTTCCCAGGGGAGCAGGGCCTAGAACAGGCTAGACCAGAGGTGGCACACTCACATCCAATTACCATATAATGGGCTTGAGTGGCATGAGACATAGGGCAAGATTTACAATTCAAATAAAAAACTGTGTGGGAAGTCCGGTGTTTAGAGATGTGAATGCTTGCCCGTGTGAGGTGTTGGTGAAATCTTAAACTGCAAATAGATCACTTAAAATGCATTGCAGTGGGGTGGTTGCAGTTAAATGGATTGCATATTTGGGAAAAGTGTCGGAATTTGAGTCAGATTTGCTTCACACGTACCTTGGTTTTTCCCTTCCTCTGCTGTGCCTATGTGGACGGTAAGGATTTTTCCAGGGGCACAGCTGGAAATGTGACTAAGTAAAATGGCTGCAGGAAATGACTTGGTTCCCATCCTCCTGCAGTGTAGTGGGCTAAACTGTGCCAAGACATTAAAGCCCTGTCACTGTGCCTCCATGTTGTGTCCTGACCTTGTGTTGTCCTACTGGTGTTGTGTTGTGGAGGCACAGACATGACTTCACCAGGAGCTCCAGTTTCCCACCACCCAGACTGAGAACCTGCACTGGGACGTTTTGGGTCTATTTTAGATCAACCCAGACAGACACTACGGATAGTTGGATTACAGCAGAAACGTATCTTTCCATCAATCTGATTCTCTGTGGCGGCTCGTCCCCTGTTGTCATCTGAGCAAACAACGCCCCACAGACAGAGTTTGAGTTTTAAAATATGCTCAGACAGAGAAGGAAATCTAGATCAACATTTTAGCAGGCATAGTGAAGACAGCGTTCCTCTGCTCTCCACAGATTTCTTTATACGCCAAGACAGTTGGTATGGGGTCTGATGACAGCCAGTATTGCTGCAGATTGAGTCATCTTCTCTTAGGAAACACAGTGGGACTCAACTCTCATTGCATTGTCCCAGCCAGTATACGTTATTAAAACGCTCTTAGAAAGCTACTTAGTTTAATAAAAACACAAATTACAAAATAACCCTTTCATCTTAATGACCTTAAGTTCTATATTAAAAGACCTGTCAGTTAGGAAATTGTGTGTGGCTAAACATCAGCCCAGCGCAGTCCAGTCTGTGATAGATAGGCCTCCTAAGCCAGGCTTGGGCCACAGGATCAGGGGATGAGAGATAGGCAGGTGTGGGCGTAGGAGGGGAGGACGGACGGACTGTTTGATGGAAGTCTTATCACACCTGCAGGCCACTGTCAGGCTCACCTCAGCTCCCTGCCTCACACTGTGGATTAGCCCTGAAGGACGAAGCTGCACGCCTTCAATCATCTACACTATCGCCACAACCCATCTCTATCTCTACGCTCGCACAGCCCTTCTATCAGACTCTATAACATAAAGGAGGGGAGGGAGAAGGATCGGAGCGAGGCAGAGAGAGAGAGAGAGAGAGCCTCCTGTCAGACTATTCCATAAAGGAGAGAGGAAGAGAGACAAAGGCTTCCGAAAATATGGAGAAGGTTAGGATGGAGAGGGAGAGGATAGGTTGGGCTCAGGAAGAAAGAAGAGAGGTCTTCACAATCCAGAGCCGACGGCTGGAAAGAGGTTCCAAAGAGCGGTTTGTCGTTTCCCACTAAGAGGGCAGGCGGTGTGGCATCATTTAATGAGATGAATCCTCCTCGAGCTCCTGTCCTTTCAAGTGCTCTGTCTGCTGGAGCTGGAGTTAGCTCTAGCCCTGACCCTGGCTGTGACCCCAGCTAATGTTAGAAATTAGTGGAAGAGGGGGGTTTGAGGGTTGCTACTGTACAACGTGGGGCCACGTCATTAGCCGTGGAGTGCTGAGAGGAGAGAAGAGGAGGAGGAGAAGTGTTAGAAAGGAGGCGACAGGAGAGGAGAGAGAGGTGACCCAGCTGAAGCATTAGAGAGACTAACAGTGAGGAGAGATGACCCAGCTGAAGCATTAGAGAGACTAACAGTGAGGAGAGATGACCCAGCTGAAGCATTAGAGAGACTAACAGTGAGGAGAGATGACCCAGCTGAAGCATTAGAGAGGCTAACAGTGAGGAGAGGTGACCCAGCTGAAGCATTAGAGAGGCTAACAGTGAGGAGAGGTGACCCAGCTGAAGCATTAGAGAGGCTAACAGTGAGGAGAGGTGACCCAGCTGAAGCATTAGAGAGGCTAACAGTGAGGAGAGGTGACCCAGCTGAAGCATTAGAGAGGCTAACAGTGAGGAGAGATACCCAGCTGAAGCATTACAGAGGCTAGCAGCAGGACCGCTACCTCCACCTTTGTGCAAGGAGGAGCAGGAGAAGCACTGCCAGAGCCCTGCAAAATGACCTCCAGCAGGCCACAAATGTGCATGTGTCTGCTCAAACGGTCAGAAACAGACTCCGTGAGGGTGGTATGAGGGCCCGACGTCCACAGGTGGGGGTTGTGCTTACAGCCCAACACCGTGCAGGACGTTTGGCATTTGCCAGAGAACACCAAGATTGGCAAATTCGCCACTGGCGCCCTGTGCTCTTCACAGATGAGAGCAGGTTCACACTGAGCACATGTGACAGACGTGACAGAGTCTGGAGACGCCGTGGAGAACATTCTGCTGCCTGCAACATCCTCCAGCATGACCGGTTTGGCGGTGGGTCAGTCATGGTGTGGGGTGGCATTTCTTTGGGGGGCCGCACAGCCCTCCATGTGCTCGCCAGAGGTAGCCTGACTGCCATTATGTACCAAGATGAGATTCTCAGACCCCTTGTGAGACCATATGCTGGTGCAGTTGGCCCTGGGTTCCTCCTAATGCAAAACAATGCTAGACCTTATGTGGCTGGAGTATGTCAGCAGTTCCTGCAAGAGGAAGGCATTGATGCTATGGACTGGCCCGCCCGTTCCCCAGACCTGAATCCAATTGAACACATCTGGGACATCATGTCTCGCTCCATCCACCAATGCCACGTTGCACCACAGACTGTCCAGGAGTTGGCGGATGCTTTAGTCCAGGTCTGGGAGGAGATCCCTCAGGAGACCATCCGCCACCTCATCAGGAGCATGCCCAGGCGTTGTAGGGAGGTCATACAGGCACGTGGAGGCCACACAGACTACTGAGCCTCATTTTGACTTGTTATAAGGACATTACATCAAAGTTGGATTAGCCTGTAGTGTGGTTTTCCACTTTAATTTTGAGTGTGACTCCAAATCCAGACCTCCATGGGTTGATAAATTGGATTTCCATTGATTATTTTTGTGTGATTTTGTTGTCAGCACATTCAACTATGTAAAGAAAAAAGTATTTAATAAGATTATTTCTTTCATTCAGATCTAGGATGTGTTGTTTAAGTGTTCCCTTTATTTTTTTGAGCAGTATATATTTGTGTGCAATATTTTGTGTATCCAGATTGAAAGAGTGCACACAAACACAACCTCCCAGCTGTGATTAGCAATGAAATTGTAGAGTAAATGACAGTAGAAAGTGGAATGGTTTAGAACACATGGTTGTGGCTCGGAGAGACTGTGGACAGAGTCAGCAATGTGTCGTCCATAGACAAAGACAGAGAGGTAGTCAGAGTGGTCCTGGCATGTACAGTAGGGTAAAGGTGTCCTATAAGGAGGACTCTTTCATGTGGAGAGAGCCCATCCTCCTTCCGTACCTCGTGTAGTTGAGATCAAAAGAAATCTTTGTAGTAATACTGTAGACAATAGAGCTGGATTGGAGGGCTGACTCTTCCACTGTGCTATTGTTCTCTGTCACTCTCAATATCTTTCTTTCTTATCATCAATTTCCCTTCCGTTTTTGGACAATCCCTCCACTTTCGGTCTGTCTCTCTTTTTCCATCACTGTTATGGCATAATTTACTTTTCTCTCTTCCCCCCCCCCGTCCCCCCCGTCCCCGTCCCCCCCTCTGAGATGCTGCAATGACAGTGAGGCGGGAGAGGTTGTTTTCTAGACATGCCAGTGGGAAGCCCTCACTCCACATTGCTTTAGCTCCGGCTTTCTGCCCAATCCCGCCTCCCCTTCCCCATCTCTTCTCTCCTCTCCTTATTTCCCTAATGGCTGGGGAGTGATGGGAATGACGATGCGGATCATCTCATCACAGAGGCATCTGAGTCGTTTCTTACAGAGAGACGCTCTTCAGAGAGAGCCCACGAGGCTTTAGAGATGAGAGGAAGCTGAATGGAGAGAATGTGACAGGGTACAGGGAGGGAGGGATTCAAGGGGAAGGAGAGGAAGGAGATGCTGTGTGAGCACATGTTCGTACCTCGTGGAAAGGGGCGGAGTGTGCTAAACCAGGGTTGCAGATCAATGTGTACTGCATACGGACAACATGTTATCCGTGAGCAGTACGCCTGTAGGTGGTTGAGCTTGTTCTCTTATCAAAATGTTCTCTGTTGTGTTGTTGCAGGTGTCTGACCGCTGTGTGGTGGCTCTGGTGCCCAAACAGACCTCTTCCTACAACATCCCCCCGTCAGCCAGCATCTCCCGGACCTCCATCAGCAGATATGGTGAGCACATAGAACATAGAACGTTGTACGTAGATCTCCACGGTAAGTACTGTACTTAGCTCCTCAAGCCACGGGACCATTTCAAACAAACGACATCAACATAAATACTAACACAGGAAGAGGAAGGGTCGGAGGTCAAAGTGTTCCGTGTCTAAGCCTTTGGGTGTGAGCAGAACTGATATACACGTTAGCCTTTCAGATGAGTTTGTAGACATTTTGTCCAGAGCCACAATGTGAGCAAAAATAAAACCCTCCTCGCTAAAGACCAGCTCTGTTTGGAGCGTCTAATGCTTTGCTGCGGAGCCATTGCTTACCGTACTATCTCCTCCCGACGGTGTTTACTGCAGTTTACCTCACAGCCCAGAAACTGCAGGGGTGGTAGAGGGATGGAGAGGAAGAGAGGGGGATAGAGGGATGAAGGGAGAGAAAGAGAGGGGGAGAGTAGAGGGGGCCCGATGGGAGACATGGAGAGAGGTGTTTTGTTTTACCATCAAGTATAATAATGAGGATGCCAGACTGAGCCTGGAGCCAGGGTGTAATGGTCTGTCTCTCTCTCACACACACACACACACACACACACACACACACACACACACACACACACACACACACACACACACACTGGTGACAGTCACAGGGGTGAGCCACAGGGCCTCCCATCTGGTTCCATGCCCAACCCCAACGGCAGCGTGTGATTGGCTAATTATTCACTGTGAATGATACTTCACACCAATAGAAAGTGAAAACGGAACACGGTTGGCCCATTATCAGGGCTGGGATTGGATGAGAACCCCCATAGGTTGTTTTCTGTCGCCTGGAGAGATGACCAATTGGGCCAGTAACACCATCATCCCTCTCCTTTCCTATTTACTAAGTCCCCATTTGCCAATCACAAAACCAACAGTATATTGGAAATTAGCCCTGGACAGTGTCAGACAAACAATGAGGATGGGTAATGTGTCATGTGCAATAAAAGTCCTATAGGACTATCTCTAATTCATAAAGATGGTGACGTTTACGATGTCAGAGACAGCATTGCCAACTCCTCATTAACACAGCCACATTAACAATGTACTGTAGAGAGACTGTGAGATACAGTGAGGGGAAAAAAGTATTTGATCCCCTGCTGATTTTGTTCGTTTGCCCACTGACAAAGAAATGATCAGTCTATCATTTTATTGGTAGGTTTATTTGAACAGTGAGAGACAGAATAACAACAAAAAAATCCAGAAAAAAGCATGTCGAAAATGTTATAAATTGATTTGCATTTTAATGAGGGAAATAAGTATTTGACCCCCTCTCAATCAGAAAGATTTCTGGCTCCCAGGTGTCTTTTATACAGGTAACGAGCTGAGATTAGGAGCACACTCTTAAAGGGAGTGCTCCTAATCTCAGCTTGTTACCTGTAAAAAAGACACCTGTCCACAAAAGCAATCAATCAATCAGATTCCAAACTCTCCACCATGGCCAAGACCAAAGAGCTCTCCAAGGATGTCAGGGACAAGATTGTAGACCTACACAAGGCTGGAATGGGCTACAAGACCATCGCCAAGCAGCTTGGTGAGAAGGTGACAACAGTTGGTGCGATTATTCACAAATGGAAGAAACACAAAAGAACTGTCAATCTCCCTCGGCCTGGGACTCCATGCAAGATCTCACCTCGTGGAGTTGCAATGATCATGAGAACGGTGAGGAATCAGCCCAGAACTACACGGGAGTATCTTGTCAATGATCTCAAGCCAGCTGGGACCATAGTCACCAAGAAAACAATTGGTAACACACTACGCCGTGAAGGACTGAAATCCTGCAGCGCCCGCAAGGTCCCCCTGCTCAAGAAAGCACATATACATGCCCGTCTGAAGTTTGCCAATGAACATCTGAATGATTCAGAGGACAACTGGGTGAAAGTGTTGTGGTCAGATGAGACCAAAATGGATTTCTTTGGCATCAACTCAACTCGCCGTGTTTGGAGGAGGAGGAATGCTGCCTATGACCCCAAGAACACCATCCCGACCGTCAAACATGGAGGTGGAAACATTATTCTTTGGGGGTGTTTTTCTGCTAAGGGGACAGGACAACTTCACCACATCAAAGGGACGATGGACGGGGCCATGTACCATCAAATCTTGGGTGAGAACCTCCTTCCCTCAGCCAGGGCATTGAAAATGGGTCGTGGATGGATATTCCAGCATGACAATGACCCAAAACACACGGCCAAGGCAACAAAGGTGTGGCTCAAGAAGAAGCACATTAAGGTCCTGGAGTGGCCTAGCCAGTCTCCAGACCTTAATCCCATAGAAAATCTGTGGAGGGAGCTGAAGGTTCGAGTTGCCAAACATCAGCCTCGAAACCTTAATGACTTGGAGAAGATCTGCAAAGAGGAGTGGGACAAAACAAAATCCCTCCTGAGATATGTGCAAACCTGGTGGCCAACTACAAGAAACGTCTGACCTCTGTGATTGCCAACAAGGGTTTTGCCACAAAGTACTAAGTCATGTTTTGCAGAGGGGTCAAGTACTTATTTCCCTCATTAAAATGCAAATCATTTTATAACATTTTTGACATGCATTTTTCTGGATTTTTTTGTTGTTATTCTGTCTCACTGTTCAAATAAACCTACCATTAAAATTATAGACTGATAATTTCTTTGTCGGTGGGCAAACGTACAAAATCAGCAGGGGATCAAATACTTTTTTCCCTCACTGTACAGGAGTAATGACTACATAACCAACAAAGCAATATTATACTCTAATGTAGTAAATAAGTATTACTCTGTAATGACTGAAACAGAGGATCTGGAGATGAATTGCCAACCTGAATGATGTAAAGAAAACTAACACATGGTCTCAGTTTGGTTCAGTGGCTGGTAATGCATACAATATTACACAGTATTCCATCCTGAACAACATACTGCTTCAATCTGAATATTTCACCAAAGTCATTAAATAGCAATGTATGTGTGTGTGTGTGTGTGTGTTTTGTACGATGCTGAATCAAAAAACAACCTGTCCTCCTCTGGCTCCAGCCCGGTCCCCAATCAATCAAAGCCTGGCACAGCGGGCACAGATGTGCCCCGACACCCAGCTGATTGATTCATATCAATTTAACGTTCAGCATTTAGCATCCCGCCTCAATTTACCGTTCCAGCGCCCTCCCGGCCCTGAGTAACCCGCTACACTCCCCCCTGATGCCTCACAACCTACCTCACACACACACACACACACACACACACACACTCACACCCCTGCTACCATCACACCCACCCCTGGGAGCGTGAAGCCTGGTGCAGTGGTTACTGAGCTGAAGATAGGAGGGAGAGGTCTGCCCCCCTGGAGAGGAAGGAGTAGAGAGAGAGAGGGGCAAGGACCTGCCAGTGGCTTAAAATGGGATTTGAGACCTCAATCCACCCCACTCGCACACACAGAGAGAGACACACACAGGGGCTGACAGACCCCCCCCCCCCCCCCCACCACCACCAGACTCAAAGGTCCCCAGTGGCCACCCTAGAGACCCTTCTCGCTGCTGCTGCTCTTTAGAAAATACCACTTAGAGCTGTAAGTCGCTGTAGAGCTCTGAGGCTTTGTTGTCCCACACTGCCCTTTGAAGACAGGTGAGAGGGATCTGACAATGATAGAGAGCCCCTCCAGACCTCTCTCACACACTCACACACACACACACACACTCACCGCCACTGGGGAGGAAAGAGCTGCTAAGTAAGAACACTGGCGAAGAAGAGAGGAGGAGAAGAGCGCCATTCCTTAATGTCAAAGGAATGAGGGAAAGAAGATGGCTGGAGTGCTTTACATATTAGAGATCTTTTGATGCATTGATTAGGACTCTTTCAACCCGGCGACAGCAGGAAAGAGACAATTATAATTCCTTTTAAGAGGAACCCAGGAGAGCCACGTCTCTATCTCTCAATTCAATTCAAAAGGGCTTTATTGGCATGAGAAACATGTTTATATTGCCAAAGCGAAATAGATAATAAACAAAGGTGAAATTAAAAATGAACAGTAAACATTACACTCAAAAAAGTTACAAAGGAATAGAGACATTTCAAATGTCATATTATGTCTATATTCAGTGTTGTAACGATGTGCAAATAGTTAAAGTACAAAAGGGAAAATAAATAAACATAAATATGGATTTCTCTCTCACACCTCTGTTCAGAGAGAGGGATAATATGAAGGAAAGAGAGCGAGAGACAGAGAGAGATAATATGAGAGGGAGAGAGAGAGATGTGCGGGGGATGATATGAAAGAGAGGGGGTGGCACTGGGCTGACAGCTGCCCCTCCACCACTCCCCCACTCTCTGGACTTAATAAAATATTATTGGTGCATGGCTCCTTTCATCCGTTTAGTCTAGTGAGAGCGTGCTGCTCCTGCAGTCCAGAGGGCCAACAGACATGTATTGAGATGGACGAACAGACAGACAGAGACCTATTTATTCCCCTTCCTTCATCACATTTCCGCCAAGCTAATATGAAATGATCCAGCGCTGCAATTTACTTTACAGAAAGGTTAAAGAGGAACAAGGGACTAGGGGTTTTAAGCTTTGTAATGAGACTACAGAGGAGAAGGGTAAATGAGACAGGAGGAGGTTCAGTGGGTGTGTGTTGGGGGGGAATATCAAATCAAATCAAATTTTATTGGTCACATACACATATATAGCAGATGTTATTGCGGGTGTAGCGAAATGCTTGTGTTCCTAGCTCCAACAGTGCAGTAATATCTAACAATTCACAATAATACACACAAATCTAAAGTAAAAGAATGGAAATATATAAATATTAGGATGAGCAATGTTGGAGTGGCATTGACTAAAATACAGTAGAATAGAATACAGTATATACATATGAGATGAGTAAAGCAGTATGTAAACATTATTAAAGTGAATAGTGTTCCATTATTAAAGTGACCAATGATTCCATGTCTATGTATATTGGGCAGCAGCCTCTAATGTGCAGGGTTGAGTGACCGGGTGGTAGCTGGCTAGTGATGGCTATTTAACAGTCTGATGGCCTTGAGATAGAAGCTGTTTTTCACTCTCTCAGTCCAAGCTTTGATTCACCTGTACTGACCTCGCTTCTGGAGGGTAGCGGTGTGAACAGGCCAAGAGTCGGGTGGTTGATGTCCTGGATGATCTTTTTGGCCTTCCTGTGACACCGGGTGGTGTAGGTGTCCTGGAGGGCAGGCAGTGTGCCCCCGGTGATGCGTTAGGCAGATCGCACCACCCTCTGGATAGCCCTTTGGTTGCGGGCAGTGCAGTTGCCGTACCAGGCGGGGAAACAGCCTGACAGGATGCTCTCAATTGCGCATCTGTCAAAGTTTGTGAGCGTCTTAGGGGCGAAGCCAAATTTCTTCATCCTCCTGAGGTTGAAGAGATGCTGTTGCGCCTTCTTCACCACACTGTCTGTGTTGGCGGACCATTTCAGATCGTCGGTGATGTGTACGCAGAGGAACTTGAAGCTTTTCACCTTCTCCCATCGATGTGGATAGGGGCGTGCTCTCTCTGCTGTTTCCTGAAGTCCACGATCAGCTCCTTTGTTTTGTTGACGTCGAGGGAGATGTTATTTACCTGGCACCACTCTGCCAGGTCCCTCACCTCATCCCTGTAGGCTGTCTCGTTATTGTTGGTAATCAGGCCAGCTACTGTTGTCTGCAAACTTGATGACTGAGTTGGAGGCGTGCGTGGCCACGCAGTCATGGGTGAACAGGGAGTACAGGGGCTGAGGACACAGCAGACTGGGATAGGGAGAGATTGAATATGTCCGTAAACACTCTAGCCAGCTGGTCTGCGCATGCTCTGAGGACGCGTCTGGGCTGGCAGCCTTGCGAGGGTTAACACGCTTAAATGTCTTACTCACGTTGGCCACGGAGAACAAGAGCCCACAGTTCATGTGAGTGGGCCGCGTCGGTGGCACTGTGTTATCCTCAAAGCGGGTGAAAAAGGTGTTTAGCTTGTCCGGGAGCAAGACGACGGTGTCCGCGACGTGGCTGGTTTGACCTGTGTAATCCGTGATTGTCTGTAGACCCTGCCACATACGTCTCTTGTCTGAGCCGTTGAATTACGACTCCACTTTGTCTCTGTACTGATGTTTTGCCTGTTAGATTGCCTTATGGAGGGAATAACTACACTGTTTGTATTCAACCATATTCCTAGTCACCTCGCCATGGTTAAATGCGTTTGGTTCACGCTTTCAGTTTTGCTCGAATGCTGCCATTTATCCACAGTTTCTGATTTGGGTAGGTTTTAATAGTCACCTGGGAACTTCATCCCCAATACACTTCCTGATGAACTCAGTCACCGTGTCTGTGTATATGTCAATGTTATTCTCAGAGGCTACCCGGAAGTTGGAGTAGCAGTGGTCGAGTGTTTAAGCAGCGCAAGTGTTGATAAAACTTCGACAGCATTTTCCTCAAATTTGCTTTGTTAAAATCCCCAGCTACAATATATGCGGCCTCAGGATATGTGGTTTCCAGTTTGCACAATGTCCAGTGTAGTTCCTTGAGGGCCGTCGTGATATCGGCTTGAGGTGGACTGTATATGGCTGTGACTATAACCGAAGAGAATACTCTTGGGAGGTAATACGGTCGGCATTTGATTGTGAGGTATTCTAGGTCGGGTGAACAAAAGGACTTGAGGACTTTCTGTATGTTATCACAATCACACCATGAGTAGTTAATCATGAAACATACGCTCCCGCCTTCCTTCTTCCCGGAGAGTTCTTTATTCCTGTCTGTGTGATGTACTGAGAACCTGTATGGCTGTATGGACAGGGACAGTATATCTGGAGAGAGCCATTATTCCGTGAAACAGAGTATGTTACAATCCCTGATGTCTCTCTGGAAGGAGATCCTCGCCCTCAGCTCGTCTTCTTTATTGTCCAGAGACTGAACATTGCCGAGTAATATATACCTCTTCTCCACCGGCGGCGTCTTGGAGCAGCCTCTGGGATAAGTTCAATTTCCCTGGGGTGTACGAACAAAGAATCCAATTCGGGAAAGTAGTATTCCTGGTCATAATGCTGGTGAGTTACCACCGCTCTGACATCCAAAAGTTATTTCTTGCTGTATGTAATATCATCTCTCTCTAATAATGTAAGAAATAACACACATAAAACAAATACAGCAAAGTTGCTTAGGAGCTGGAAGCAGAGCTTCCCTGTCTGTCGGCGCCATCTTGCGTGTGTGTTACTAAACAGGACAAGGGAATAGAGCACAGAACTAGGAACATAGTGGCTCATTTAAAGTGTCTAATTTATCTCCCTCTCTCTCCCTCCATCTCTCTCTCCTACTCTTTTTCGCTCTCTCTTTCTCTCTCTAGACTCGTCCTTCCGGTACACAGGTAGTCCAGACAGTCTGCGTTCCCGTGCCCCTATGATAACCCCTGACCTTGAGAGTGGGGTCAAAGTGTGGCACCTCGTCAAGAACCACGAGCATGGAGACCAGAAGGAGGGAGACCGCGGCAGCAAGATGGTCTCCGAGATATACCTGACCAGGCTGCTAGCCACCAAGGTAACACCCAACACAAACTTCTTTATGTAACAAGCATTGTCCCTCCATATTTCAATTATACTACAGTAGTTTACTTTCAGTTACAGTGTTTTGTTTTACATAAATTGTACTAAGTGACTGGTGGTACAATCCTGTATTTTGGATCCAGTGGCTAATGACAGACTTTCATCTGCTTAGGTTATTGCCTATTCTTTTAGGAAATCAGTTATTGTTGAGTGAGTTTATGTATGTCTGACCTGGTGTGTCCATTGTGTTTACCCAGGGTACACTGCAGAAGTTTGTGGACGACCTGTTTGAGACGTTGTTCAGTACCGTCCACCGGGGTAGCGCCCTGCCACTCGCCATCAAATACATGTTTGACTTCCTGGATGAGCAGGCGGACAAACACGGCATCCACGACCAAGATGTCCGCCACACGTGGAAGAGCAACTGGTGAGGAACCTGGAGGATGTAGAATAGGAATGATAGGATTCATCAATAGGATGTATAATGTAGGATGTGATGTGTATCAATCAGAGGATGATACACTGAGAAACTTTCCAAAACAGTACTGGATTCTGCCTGTCTGGAGTTGAGCCTAAAGCTCCTCCCTAAAGCCAGCACTTTAGTGACCCAGAAAGAGGAGAGAAATACGTTACTGATAGTTAGTGGATTCTGACTCAGTGCTTTCATGACCCAGAGAGGAAGAAAAATACTGAGAGGGGATTCTGACTGACTCATTTCTGTGCCCTCTTTATCAGCCTCCCGTTGCGGTTCTGGGTAAACGTGATCAAGAATCCCCAGTTTGTGTTTGACATCCACAAGAGCAGCATCACGGACGCCTGTCTGTCTGTGGTGGCCCAGACCTTCATGGACTCCTGCTCTACCTCAGAGCACCGCCTGGGCAAGGACTCACCCTCCAACAAGCTGCTGTACGCTAAAGACATCCCCAACTACAAGAGCTGGGTAGAAAGGTGAGTGAGACAAAATATACACATACATCTATTTCCTTGTTTTCTTACCGCTCATAAACTATTTTGGTCCTGGATACACTTGCAGTATGTTTATTAAGCAATAAGGCCTGGGGGGGGGGGGTGGTATATGGCCAATATACCACGGCTAGGGCTGTTCAACCTTTAGCCGTGGTATATTGGCCATATACAGTGGCAAGAAAATGTATGTGAACCCTTTGGAGTTACCTGGATTTCTGCAAAAATTGGTCATCAAATTTGATCTGATCTTCATCTAAGTCACAACAATAGACAAACACAGTGTGCTTAAACTAATAACACACCAATTCTTGTATTTTTCTTGTGTATATTGAATCCATAATTTAAATATTCACAGTGTAGGTTGGAAAAAGTATGTGAACCCCTAGGCTAATGACTTCCCCAAAAGCTAATTGGAGTCAGGAGTGAGCTAACCTCAATGAGACGAGATTGGAGATGTTGGTTAGAGCTGCCTAGCCCTATAAAAAACACACACATTTGAGTTTGCTGTTCACAAGAAGCATTGCCTGATGTGAACCATGCCTCGAACAAAATAGATCTCAGAAGACCAAAGATTAAGAATTGTTGACTTGCATAAAGCTGGAAAGGGTTACAAAAGTATCTCTAAAAGCCTTGATCTAAAAGCCTTGATCAGTCCACGGTAAGACAAATTGTCTATAAATGGAGAAAGTTCAGCACTGTTGCTACTCTAGGAGTGGCCGTAAGGGAAAGATGACTGCAAGAGCACAGCGCAGAATTCTCAGTGAGGTTAAGAAGAATCCTACAGTGTCAGTTAAAGACTGAAAGAAATCTCTGGAACATGTTAACATCTCTGTTGACGAGTCTACAATACGTAAAACACTAAACAAGAATGATGTTCATGGGAGGACACCACGGAAGAAGCCACTGCTGTCCAAAAAAAACATTGCTGCACATCTGAAGTTTACAAAAGTGCACCTGGATTTTCCACAGAGCTACTGGCAAAATATTCAGTGGACAGATGAAACTACAGTTGAGTTGTTTTGGAAGGAACACACAACACTATGTGTGGAGAAAAAAAGGCACAGCACACCAACATCAAAACCTCATCCCAACTGTAAAGTATGGTGGAGGGAGCATCATGGTTTGGGGCTGCTTTGCTGACTCAGGACCTGGACAGCTTGCTATCATCGACGGAAAAACAAATTACCAAGTTTATCAAGACATTTTGTAAGGCTATCTGTCCGCCAATTGAAGCTCAACAGAAGTTGGGTGATGCAACAGGACAACGACGCAAAACACCTAAGTAAATCAACAACAGAATGGCTTCAACAGAAGAAAATACGTCCTGACCTCAACCAGATTGAGATGCTGTGGTATGACCTCAACCAGATTGAGATGCTGTGGTATGACCTCAACCAGATTGAGATGCTGTGGTATGACCTCAACCAGATTGAGATGCTGTGGTATGATCTCAAGAGTGGTTCACACCAGACATCCCAAGAATATTGCTGAACTGAAACAGTTTTGTAAAGAGGAATGTTCCAAAATTCTTCCTGACCGTTGTGCAGGTCTGATCCGCAACTACAGAAAACGTTTGGTTGAGATTGTGGCTGGCAAAGGAGGGTCAACCAGTTATTAAATCCAAGGGTTCACATACTTTTCCCACCCTGCACTGTGAATATTTGCATTGTGTGTTCATTAAAGACATGAAAACGTATAATTGTTTGTGTGTTATTAGTTTAAACCTACTGTGTTTGTCTATTGTTGTGACCTAGATGAAGATCAGATCAAATTGTATTACTAATTAATGCAGAAATCGAGGTAATTCCAAAGAGTTCACATACTTTTTCACATATGTACTCCACAGGAGGTTGGTGGCACCTTAATTGGGGAGGACAGGCTCGTGGTAATGGTTGGAGCGCAATAAGTTGAATGGCATCAAATACATCTAACACATGGTTTCCAGGTGTTTAATGCCATTCCATTTGCTCCGTTTCAGCCATTATTATGAGCCTTCCTCCCCTCAGCAGCCTCCTGTGATGTACTTTAATGAGGCTCAACGTTGCAGTAAAGAATTCTGGTGTAGATTGTTTCGGCTGTGTGCATGTTGAAACTGAGCGTCGCCCCCTGTGTGTGCCTCCAGGTACTACGCAGACATTAACCGTCTGCCGGCCATCAGTGACCAGGACATGAATGCCTACCTGGCAGAGCAGGCCAGGCTCCACTCCACAGAGTTTAACATGCTCAGTGCTCTCAACGAGATCTACTCCTACGTCTCCAAATACAGTGAGGAGGTGAGTCCTAACACACACACAGACACACTGCAATAAGGACCATTCTTTTAACAGGCGAGGCCATGCTCCAGTCTTATCAACTCTCCTCTTCAGTCTGGTCTAGTCTAGTTCATGGTCATTCCTAACTCATTTAGAGTGTTTCTAAAACTTTCAGAGATGCCAAGAGTTACTCTGATCTGATGGTATTCCTCACAAAGAACCATACCCCCTATCCGCCACGTCACATAACCCATCCTAAGTGCCATATGTCCTGGGCCAATGAGAGTTGTGGGTGGATGATATGTGGAGGAGAGACAGGAACAGCGTCTGTACAAGCAGCTCAGCATGCTACTCCATCCCCTGAGTGGTGTGAAGGAACACAGCCCTGTTCTCTCTCTCGCTCTCTCTTTCTTTCTCTGTGGCTCGCTTGAGCAGAATCAAGACGTGGAAGAGGGGGGATTCAGGGAAAGAAAGAGAACGAGAGAGGGAGAAAGAGAGAGAGAGAAAAATGGAGAGAGAAAATGAGGGAGAAAATGAGAGAGAGGGAGAGGGATGGGAGAGTGCGACAAAGAAGAGACGGGGGAGAGAGGGAGAGAGAGAGAAAAGGTTCTGTAATGGAGACATTCCGGCTGTAATGTCAGCACCTCTTCTGGGAGCCATTAGTCTGACCTTATTGAGGCCCCATTCACAAGACGAGGAGCTCACTCCCTCTTCTCTCCCTCTCTATTCCATCTATCTCTCTTTCACTCTCTCCTCTGTGTTTCTCCCGTCTCTCTCTCTTCTTCCCCATCTGCCCTAAGAGCTTGAAGCTGCTGCCGCCAGAGCTAGTGTTCACTTCTCCTCTCTCTCTTTTTACCTCTCAGAGACCACCTCTTTTACTCCCACTCTGTTTCTCGCACTTTCTTCCCACTTTGTTTCCTTTTCTTTTATCCCACGCTCTTCCCCCACCTCTAGCTTTCTTTCTCTCTCTCACACACACACACACACACACACACACACTCATGCCCTCTCTCTGTCTCTCCTCTTCTCTAGCTCTCTCTCCTGGGCACAGTGCTAAGGCCCTTATCGTTGGCCGTCATCAGTTGTTTGTTCCATGCCTGGCTCCTTGTGTGGCCCCTCTAGCGGGCTAGCGCAGTGCTGAATGGATTTTGGTGATGGCGGAGGGAGGGAGGGAGGGAGGAGGGAGGGAGGGAAGAAGCTGTGCCTGCATACAGCACAACAGATTCATAATAGATTGGTATGAGGGGGAGAGGGGGATGAGGAGGAGAGGCTCCGCTGGGCTCTGCTCTGCCAGTTCTAAGAGCACTTAGGCAGATGAGAGGGAGACAACAGGCAGGGAGGAAGGTAGTGTACTATGGGACAGGTTGCTGGAGCTATGTACAGACCTTAAGAGAAACTAGTCTTCGTTAATGTCCCCATAATGTTTTCAGCGCAACGCCTAGTTCTGAGAACATTGTGTATTCCTGGGGGGGGGGGGGGCATAGCAACCTTTTCCAGACCTTTTTCTTGTCCACTGCTCACAATCACATACAGTACATTCCTGTCATCTAGAAACGGGAGAGCTGTGCTGCATTAGCATTGGTCCGCAGCTTTAATCAATGTCACTTTATATTGACTCACTGTGTGGCATAACTCGTATCAGTGATCTTATTGGGTATTATTTCTCCTGTTTGATATGAGCACATGAAAAAGCACCGCCCAGCTGCCGCGTTGTCACCCTGGCATGCATACAGCGTGTTGTGACTCTGTGTGACGCCACAGACAGCAGAGAGGAGACCCTGTCGGATTCCACTTTGAACAGCTTGACAAATGCCCACGTTTAAAGAGGGACAAAAGCGCAAGATAGGGCAGTTGGAAATTCCTCCGTTTTGTGCCACTCAGAGACAATTATATTTAATCTTTAATGGTATAGTCAGGAAATATCAATCACACATGATCCCACCCATCCAACAAAGCTCTAAGCCAGTTGACATACAATGGAAATTATGTGAGTCAGTACAACTTAATTTATTCCCCCAGGGGCATTTAAGAAAAGCCAAATCACAAATGTCAACTTCCTCAACACATAATACTGTAAACAGACCACAGACATCACATTCCTCAATACATCTGTACGTTTTTCCTGGGTTGAGTGTGACACTGAAGCATGTTGTTGTCCTGGGTTCACAGTAGGCTGACTTCCTGGTTTGAGTGTGTTAGGAGTGACATTAAAGCATGTTGTTGTCCTGTCTTCCCTCCCTCCCAGATCACCATGGCCCTGGAGCAGGACGAGCAGGCTAAGAAACAGCGTCTGGCCTACAAGGTGGAGCAGCTCATCTCAGCCATGTCCCTGGAGAGCTGAGACAGACAACGGGATTGGACGACTGGACCGGCCCGGGATATCCATCAGCCACAGCCACCCAACCAACAGTCCCGATACTCATAGTGGGGGGGGACGGGGGGGGACGGTACATACAACCAACAACCATTTACCTGGGACCTTTTAAATTCAGAAATAAAGAGTTTTTGTTTTTTTTTATAAAATTTTCTTCCTACGCCATACTGCCACCGACTCCAAAAGACTCCATAGTCTCTGGAAACATGGGTGGTGATGATGATGTAAGGTGGGGCGACCACAGACCTCCATAAAGGCTACATGGCATCTTTCTTTTCAGCTGATATTATTTTGGGTTTGACGGGCAGTGTTGTGTCTGTAGAGCCCTGGAGGAGAGATATGTTGAGAGAAGGAACGAACAGAGGGGAGATGTTATAGCCAGATACACTCTCCCTGTCTGCTGAAAACTCACATTAGAGACAGTGTAAGAAAAAGAGATAGCGAAAGCGATAAAGACTTCTCATGATGGATTCCAGAGATATTGTTGCTGAGTTTTGCTTCCAAAAATATATGCTTTATTTTTGTATGTGTAGATTTTGATCTTATCAGTTGCAGTGGAAACACCCTCTTGTTACATATATGGACATTGTTGTACTGTACAAAGGCATAGGTTGTATTATAACACGTTATAGGGTGCTGCCGTGGCCATCAGAAAGACGTGGTTCTATGTCATGTCCTGTCCTGCTCTCTGTTCTCCTCAGACAGCATTACCATTCGTTATCAACATGATACTCCAGACCAAGTGGACAGAACCCAGCTCTGACTGTAACCCATCAGCCCTGTACAGGAACCCACAAAACGCATCCGCATCGTACGGAGAACGGACCTCCTCTGAGGGGGTCAAAGTTCAACCAGCATGCTTATCGACCCCAAACCCCTGTACCCTGTGTGATACGAGGAGATCCACAGGCCCACAGAGCATTTAGCTTATAAGGACAACAACAACCAGCATCCTACTGGTTTCTAGAAGACTCTCCTCTGCAGTAACGCCATCTGTATGTACTGTGAATGCACAAATGCTGATGGGACTTTTTCATTTGAGTTTGTTTATTAAACAAATAGGAGTTAGTTGAACAGAACTTTAATGGCAAGATAGATGGCCAACTGAACATCCGTCCAAGTCCCTTTACCCCTGTCACCATCATTTACCCTGCTACCAAATCCTCTATCTCTACCGTAAGAGGGTGTGTACTATACAGTCTGTAATGTAGCCGTAGTTGCCGTGGCTACGCTGCTCTTAACGTACAAATGCCATAATATACTGGAGACTAGATTGTAGAGTCTGCCAAGCTGGGGACTGAGGCTGGCGGCAGGAGTGAAAACACTCCGTTATATAACTGCTGTTTGTATCGCTTTAGGGGGATCGGATCAAATGTGTGTGTAAAACTTGCATGCATCGTATCACATGTCAGAAGAAGTGTTTTCAAGTCCATCTTTGTTTGTTTTTGTAAGTGCCAATGGATCAGGCCAGCTAGAGCTGGCCAGCGGCTAAACGCTAGCGAACTGAGTTTTCTACCCAACTATGTACCAACAACGTCTTTCCAAACGAGAATAAGAAAAAGCCTGTGTAGTGCCAAAAGATCCCGTTGTTTTAAATGATTCATCGGTTAATGCTTTACAGAGGGGGCCATCCAAGCCCTCCAACTGAAGTAAAGAGCCTGTAGAGAGGTGCTCATGTAACTGTAAGCTTGTGAACAAGCAGCAGGTACGAAAGCAGGACAGTCGCAGGCTCAGGAGAGAGACAGTTCTGTACAATATATAGTTACTTGTCGAAAGTTGTCATTTTTTTTTGTTTTTGTCAAGAAGGAAATATCTGAACTGCTAGCATGGTCAAAAGAGGATATAAACATTAAAGATAATGTGTGTTACAGTACCAGGTAGATCTTTGGTAAGATTGGATTGTCCTGTACCAAACTTAACCCATTTATGGAAGGATAGATCGAGGGAACCTTCATGTACTCATCCTAGCTGGATGACAACATAGTGTAGATTCGTTCTGCTGGTTTGAATGACCACCACCATTCTGTTTTCTCCAGACTTCTTTGTTGGCTCACTGTTTACATCAAGTACTTGAAACTAGGTAGTATTAAAGGTGAACAGTATGATGAAATGATTTATGGAGGGAGAGAGCATAACACCAATGTTAATGGATCTGCTTGTTTTGTCTGTGGCTTTAGAACACCAAGCTAACCAACCAACCATCAAAACCACTAATCCACCGCCTCTGTTGGCACCGTTTTGTTGAAATTGGCACGGTCCTTTTGATAAGGCACCTGTCTTGCCACGGTGTGTAAAGACCTGTTTGAGAAGGATAGGAAAGGTGAAGAGGTTATGGCCTGTTGCTGTACGGGCAGGCAGTGCTTCAGCCGTCTCGCCAGAGCTGTTTGAAGAGTAGAGCTCAGTCAGAAATGAGAGCGAGAGAGAGAGAAACCGCTTTAGCTCTAGTTTCCTGCTCCCGGCTTTGAAGCAGTGCTTTGATCTGAGTGTAGTCGTGTGCAGAGTGTGATCGGGAGATGAAAAAAAAAACACATCAAAAACAGGCATAGAGAAATGCAAGGCGATCACATGATTGACATGGTATTAATGTGTCCTGCCAGGAGGGCGGGCTGGCTGTTGGCCCTCTGCTACACAAATATCTATAGGTACACTTTAAATACAGACACACGCTCAAACACGAATATGAAGCATCCACCGTGGAACAATGGTGTCCTCCCTTCTATTCTCTTCCTCTCATCCAAGCGAACCAAGCCCCTCTCATGCCTCATATTGCTTGTCTGTGTTCTGGTGCCTTTTATATTCCATGTGATGAAACCTCCTTATAGTATGTGTTCCACTATATTCTCCATTTGGCTTGATAGGAATGGGCTAAATGAAATAGAGAGGCCTAGTTTGACTGAAACAAAGTTAGTTTTTCTCTTGAGGGACCGTTGCTTAATGTTCTGTTTTTGACTTGTCTTTATTTTCATAAACCGCTATCTGCTGGTTATTTCATTACCGTTCTAAAAATCTAATCCAACCTTGTCTTCTGGCCAGCATGTTATAACACCATGACCTTGCTAGTCAATAGAAAATATGTTTCTACATCTTGTTATTATTATTATTATTATTATTATTATTATTATTATTATATCTTATTATAAGTCTTAACTCACTGCCGTTTTGTGAAAGAGATTTGAATGAATTGTAACAGATTGATGTCATACTGTACACTTTGGAGATGATGACGACAAATGAAAAGGTGGAAGTTATCATTATAGTTTGTTTACCATTCTGCAGCTCAGAATTGAATTTCACAGCCAGTTAGTTGTCTCTGAGACATTTTGCAGTTGATGCACGTTGAGGATTATTAAAATGGCAACTTCCATTTCCGCTACAGAAGAGATGGAACCTAATTGAAGAAGATGCAGGATGTTGTGCACTTTTTTACTCTTGGCTTACGTGGTGGCGAAGTGATGGGTCTACTGGCATGCTTCATTACTTACAGAAAAACAAGACAATAATTCACTTTTTTTTCTTTTCTCATGTCATCAGTCGGGTGAATCGAAAAGTCAACTATTATTCTCAAGGCAGAAGTATCAATATGAAATGAATATCCTTCTTCCATTCTAAACACAACCCAATGTAGACAACCCTTTGTAGACACTGGAGTTCTGTAATTTGGTATATACAAATGACGATAATAATAATAATGGCTGTCTGTTCTTGTTGTTTTATAAAAGTGCTGTGAAAATTCTAAGAAAGTTTAAAGTATTTAAAGTTGTTCTCGTTTTTTTTGTTGTTTTTTTTTGCTTAGGTTTTGTTATGATAATATATTATTGTGTACCTATTGTAAATATGAAGCACCTATTTTGCAAGCCAGGAATTCACTTTTTACTGTTGTTATATATAAATAAACTTTGCTGGTTAAAAAAAAAACGCATAGACCTGAAATACACTGCCTTGTCTCGTTGACATTAGAAGAAACAAACTGCCTCAGGAGGGTCAGACTAGGAGAATCCTTTCCAAGCATACTGTATGTGTTAGCTACTGTATAACAAATACAGAGAGGTAATCAGAAGTAGGTGATATCCAATAATGTTTTTGATGATGATGGAACTGCCTAACATTAGTCAAATTCCTGGCTGGACAGTTGATATAGCTACTGTGGTAGATTCCTATAGTAGCCTAGCCACTCCACTTTATGCCCTTGCCACAGGCCATCAGCCTACAGGGAACAAAGGGCTGCTCTCTCATTCATCCCATTTAGCCTGGGTTATTCCTGGGATTTAATCTAAACCCTGCCATCAATGGACACACACACACTGAGGCTAGCCGCTTAGCCGCTAACAAGATAACCCATCAATGGACACACACACCGAGGCTAGCCGCTAACAAGATAACCCGCCAATGGACACACACACCGAGGCTAGCCGCTAACAAGATAACCCATCAATGGACAGTCACGCCGGGGCTCTTAACAAGATAGCCCATGCCTCTAATATGGAGAAGTGCAAACGTTTGTCTTCTTCATGCAGCAACATTGACTCAGGCTGCACAATCCTCCACAACACCGGGGATGGAAGAATCCCATTAGGATGGTAAATAGATGGCCCCCGGCTAGTCTGATGCTGAGGTTGACCACGCTGCTCCTGTCTGTCCATATTAACCCACCAATACGAGTGCCTGAAAAAGCCATAGTAGGGCTCTAACGTAAAATATTCGGTTATCTATCTAACTGGAGACCCAGGACAATAGTTCCTTATCTTAAACCGGCCCACCTCTTGAAAGGTGGTGCTCCTATTATGGTCCTACGAGACGGATATGAACCAGCGCATGGTTGCTAAACAACACAGATTATAGAACAGTGCGTCTAACCCTCGGTGAATAAGTCCCTCCGACTGCCATGGTTGGGAGTCAGTGTGTAATATGCAGGATAAGCAGGCGTAGTCATAACCCAGTACATGAAGTCCAGAAGATCTTAATGATCCTCCATCAATATTCAGCCAGACTGTAACTGGACAGACAGGCTAGGCAGCTGGAGATGGCTGGATATTTGACCAGGTTTTCTGTGCTGAGGAGACTCCAAACAAGGTGGGAGACTGGGGTGGAAGAATCTTCATATTCGTGAATGAATGAAAACAGGATGTGTCACACTTTGCATAGGTATTTCACTCATTCTGCATATTTTCTGATGGCAACAGATTAGAAACAATGCATCTGAATCCATCTCTTGCACATTACATGAGATGAGTCAGTCCTGGTGGTTTGGTTCCTAACAGTTAGAGATATGGATCCAGGTAATTGGCTCTGGCTCATCTGATCCAGCTCTGTGTAACTGAGAGCTTTGGCTGAAGGTGAGGTGTCAGTGTCAGCAGCTCTAAGCGGATCCTCAGTGGGACGGGACTCGGATATACTTTATCCCCCGTACCCCATCCCCATCCAGGTCGCAATTGTAAATGAGAACTTGTTCTCAACTTGCCTACCTGGTTAAATAAAGGTGAAATGAAATGAAAATGAAATATCCCCCAGCCACCCAGCCCCAACCTTATCCCCCAGCTCCAGCCCTATCCCCCAGCCACCCAGCCCCAACCTTATCCCCCAGCCAATGGGTCACCCCTGGTCCTGGATTTACTGCAGAGGGCTAATCCTCACATACTGTATCCCCCATACCCCAGCCCAAACTCCAACCTCTATCCCCTAGCCCCACGGCGGGCTACTCCAATTCCCTATCCCCCAGCCCCTGGGCTACCCCCTGCTCCTACCTCCAGTATTTCCTAAGGGGAGGGCTAATCCCCACAGTGCTGTAATCCTGTACTGATGAGACCAATTCAAACCCACATGGGACTTAATGCCCTGTAATGCCTTTACAAGGATGTTGCGTAAAGCTGACATTCCATTTGTTCTGGGTGGGATTCCCTGCTAGGATTACAAGACAAATTCTCAAATAATGAATGCAAGATGGCACAAGGGGTAGGCTATGATATTTCAACCTGGTTTGTGATGCATGGGATATTAACTTCAATATGAAACCAAACCAGACCCTACTCTATGTACCTTGTTAGCTATCGCCAGACAACTTTGGGTTAGTATTGTTCCTTCTGTTGGGTTTGCATTGCCTTGGCATCCTGATTCAGGAATGCCTTGAAGCATTGTGGCACTGTACTTAACACCTGTCACCTGCCTGCCACCTTACCTTTCAGAACTAGAGTGCTCTGTGCTCTGAACACAAGTGTTGTTGCTAATTGTATATTCCACTGACACTAGGGATTACTGCTGAAGGTTTCTTGCATGACAGCAAACCGAACAGCTAAGACAGAGTTCCCCGTGTGTATTCCGGGGCTTTCTCAGTAAAAGCACTCGGATCATTG
Source organism: Salmo trutta (assembly GCF_901001165.1). Lineage (NCBI taxonomy): Eukaryota > Metazoa > Chordata > Actinopteri > Salmoniformes > Salmonidae > Salmo > Salmo trutta. The sequence goes on along the minus strand of NC_042986.1, from coordinate 12,815,643 downwards.
AGGGCTTTTTGGAAGTGGATCTGGCCTGTTTAACTTTGCATAAGACTCCTCCACTCCAATGTCCATGGCTATCAACTCTCACTGTCAGTCAGAAAGGATGATAGATCAGCTGGGACCTCTGGTAATGATTTCTTAGAGAATGAAAGTGAGGCTTTTCCTCATGAAGCTCCTCTCTCACCTCCTACCTGTCTGAATGAGAGAAGTGGAGTGACAGACTTGGAGAGAGAAGGACATATAGAGAGGAGAGAGGGAGGAAAGGAGAGATGGAGTGAGTGGAGTGAAAGGGAAAACAGTCAGAGAGATGAAGAGATAATGATTTGGAAAGTGAGAGGAAGTGCAGTAGGAGAGAAAAAGGGACCAAGAGAGAATGAGAGAGAGAGAGTGTGAAGGAGAGTGAGAATCCAGGTGTCATCAGCTTCTGGCACTGGGTCTATTTATAGTGTGGTGTCCTGCTGTTTGTCTGTCACTCTGTGTGCTCGCCTGGTCTCTCTCTCTCTCTCTCTCTCTCTCTCTCTCCATTTGTGTGCACTCTGCATATTTCAAAGGTCAGAGGCTCCTCCAGCAGCACACGCCCACTCCACACAGACATGCATGACACACACACACACACACACACACACAAACAGACTCACAAATGCATTTAAAAATGGAAAAAAAGCTTGTTCTGTACTGTGGACACATAAATAATGCACATGATGTAAACACACACTTATATGCTCAATTTCAAACCTAAACAAATATTTGTATAGGTACACCGACAGACACACACACAGGGATATAGACATGCAGCAGGAACATTTTTCACATTGTAGGAATGTTGACCAGGTGCATGGATGGACTATAGGAAGTTACTGGCTTTGTAAGGGTTACAATTTGTTTCCCTCTTCTTGTCCCTTCTCACCAGTTAGTGTCTCTCTGTGGGTGTCTTGTCTCTCCTCTCATTGATGGTAATGAGGACGTGTCCTCTCCTTTAGCACCGCACAGGAAAAACTAAGAATGGGTAGGGAGGCACACAACCCAGTCCCCCTGTTCCTTAGTAAACTAAAACTGAAAGTAAAACAAAAACTAACAATGAAAAAACGATTTAGTAACCTGAAATAAAATAATTAACAAACTATACTGAAACTATTATCTTTGACTCCTCAATGGGGGTTTCAATGGGGGTTTTCAAGCTTTTTTTTCGAATTGGTTTTCAAGTTTCTGAATCTGGCAGGCCACATTGAGATTGAATTGAATTTAAAGTTAGACTCAGTGAGATGACGTTGCCACAAGCAACACCACAGATACTGGTAGCGTTCACCTGCTCGGACGTTGCGGATGCATGCTAGATCTTACAACGCCTGGACAGCAGTGGAGGCTGGTGAATTGGAAAATGGAGGAGGATTGGAGACCCACGGTATAAGCGCGGAACACACGGAGACCACAAAGTGTGTTTTAAAAATCGTCAAAGACTAATTATTTTAACCTAAAGCATTTTATAAAGACATTTATAGTACAATATTTTGTGGGAATGGGAATGAGAAGGCTACTTACACAGTGTTGGAAAGGGATCACAGTAGTTATTGAATGAGGGTATGAGGCATGAGTTGAGGTGTTCAGAGGCTTGACCAGTGCAGGACAGGATTTTACTGGCAAGACAAAAAACAATAACACAACACACTGCACAGTTAGACAAATGAGCTTAGAATGAGTTAGTCCAAGCAAGGAGTAAATTCTTTCATGTGTAAAAATGTGATTGTGTATGTGATTGACTCTAAATACAGTAATGAGAGAAAATTGATAGGGGTACTCACAGTGCTTGGGCTGAGCTTGCTTTATGAAAGTGCAAAACCTACTTGAGCGCATGCAAAAAATGTGCTCTCTCTTTAATCTAACTTTTAATGGAGGATGCTATGGAAGCTATCAAATCATTCGGAGTTGTTTTCGACATCCCAGGAAAGATGTGCAATTACAGGCGGCTTGATGATAGGCTGCCTGTTAACCAGCTCTACTTTTGATACCAGTTGGTATTGAAAGCCCTCACCTTTTCATCCTTCTTCGTGAAACTGATCTCAGGCAGAGGTCGATACTCGCTTTTAATTCACACCTTTTCCGTGTACCCAAGAGAATGAAAAGTGTTCTTCAACAAAAAATCCACAACATTTTCGGCAGTGTTGGCCATTGTACCATTCTGGCGAAGAAAACTGCACATTCACGCTGGTAGCAAGCTAGCAAGGCAAATTTAAATACTGGACACAAAAATACAGTTCTAAACCCAGGAAAACAATGTATAACATACCTCCTCCATCTCCTGTAATTTGAAAAACAAATTTGAATTGAATAATGTCCCAAAAATGCTCAACTATCACTCCTCACTCTTAATTTCTATCCAACAATGTCACCAAGCTTCTCAACACATAGAACCCCCATAATGCTCTGTGGCGCAATCCCAATACAACACACTAGGTTCAGTCTCTGATCCTACATCTATGATTGGATGGACAACATGCCAGATCATACTGCAAAAGCTTTGATTGGTTGGAGGAGGTCCTCTGGAAGTGGTCATAATTACCATGTATATCTGTGGAAGGGGGTGAGGCCTACAAACCTCCTAGGTTTTGTATTGAAGTTAATGTAGCCAGAGGAGGATGGAAGCTAGCTGTCCTCCAGCTACGCCATGGTGCTAGCCCAGACAGTGCTGTTGAAGTTACTGTAGACCTTCATTGCAAAACAGTGTTTTTTAACCAATTATTTGGTGACATATGAATATATTCATTATAGTTTTATCTAAAAAGAATAACTTTTTAAAATGTTAAACTATTTTTATTTTTATGAAATTTCACTGAAGAGGATGGTCCTCCCCTTCCTCCTCTGAGGAACCTCCACTGCTGGACAGGTATTTTGCGTCTCAGCTAACCACATCATATGGCATAGGAGTCTGGTGCCCGACTGCACCATGATGTGGTTAGCTAATACGTAAAATACCTATCCAGGTGTTGTAAGATCTGGCAGGCGTCAGCAACGTCTGAGCAGAGCAACACGCCCATGGAGATGAGCAGTCACAAAGAGTCATACTGCTACAATGGGGTAGCTACGGGACCAAAACAGCGAGTCAAAACAGAGTAGAAGTTTAGCCTCACACTTCCATTACTACTGTTTACTGTGTGAATCTAAGTCATCTGGCTGAGTCTACGCTTAAAGCTAACCTGACCTATGAACTGACCAATCACCTTTATGCATTACTGCCCCACAGTGGCAAGAATGGGCATCCCCAAAAACACACAAACTATGCAACACATACATGGCTCCTAGCCTCCCACGGATAGGCTACTTTGTGTCCCTAACACTGAAACTAAAACTGAAACAAAACAATATAAAACGAAATATATATATTTTTAATGAAACGTAATCGAAATAAAAACTAGTAAATCAGATCTGAAGACTAACTGAAACTAAACTGAATTTCAAATACAAACTTAAAAATAACAGAAATAAAAACGTATATGTAAACATTAAACTACAATAACTTAGCCCTGGTCCTACCCTGCCATCGGCACTCGCTGCAGAAAAACGCTGGCGTATGTATTTCTCAGCCACGCAAATATACACAGAGACAGAAACACACACGTATGCACAAACTTACACACACACACCCCACTGTCAGTCGAGACGCAGGTGAGAAGCGCCTGCCAAATTTCCCCTGCAGACGCCTCATTTTCATATGCAGATGTTAATTACCACTGGAACATGTCTCGGCCAATCAGCAGCAGGCCGTCTGGAACAGCTTGTGCCTCTCCTCTCTCCCCGCAGGTCATCGTTTCTACGGTTACTCCCCTGGCTGATAATAAAGATACCCACCTCAGTTTTCCTTCATGCCTAATTTCTCCCGTCCCGACCGGTTGCTACAGTACAGAAAGGTTCTAGTCTAGCCTGTCTCTCTCTGATTCTGATTCTCCACAGCCAGGCCTTATCAGTATACTGCATGACAGGGCCAGGGTAGGTCCACACCATACACAGACACCAGAAGAGACCGTTTAGTCAGAGTCTCAGAGGCGGAGATGTGATTGGCCTTGGATTAGCCCAGAACGTTTGATGTGGTCGTGATGATATTATGTGGGTGAGACACAGGCCAGATGAGATCTGATACTATGATGGGCTGGCAGCTGGTGTGTTGTTAGTGCCCAGGCGGGGAGAATATTTGCCTGACGACTCATACTGAATCTAATCCCGCTGCTCTATCGATCGCTCCATACATTCAGTCTGAACCTGCCATCTTAGAAGTTGTTTGTGCTGACGTCAAAATGAAGGGTGTTGTGCAAAACAAATTCACCAGGGATTTGATTGTCCCTAACAAACCAGAGTATCAAAGCCAATGACGGCTCTGGCCCTGGCTCTGGCCCAACCCATCGGGATCTGGGACCAATCAGAATGGTCAGAATGTGTTCGCATTCTACACAATGTCAGGGAGGAAAGCAAATCTAGATTCATTGTGGAGAGGAAATGCTGGGCGTGGCATTTAGCTGGAGCGATGAGAGTGGGTAGTCAGGCTAGGAGAATAGGGAGACGCTGAAGGACATTTGAGGCTCTTTTGGTATGGTGTTGGTCATCACTGTGGTGTCACAAGGGTGGTCTGCCTTTAAATGGCTGCCAGTTGGAACACTACACCTCCCATAACCCCCTTCCCTACAGGTCACCTAACCAATTAAGCATTGGGTATCTGTGTGATGGGTTAAATTGGCAGTACCTGTGCTGCATTGGGAGCCAGCCACAAGAGAGAGAGCAGCATGGCCTGCTGAAGGCTCTCCAACAGCTCTGTGGAAGGACATTTGACTCATTTGATGTTTTGAGTTCCATGCTCTAGAGTTACAGAGCTAGGCTTGTTGATTTTCAGCTTGTACCATGTCACTAAAAGCCCTTTTGACCCTGAAATCTTTGTGCTGTTATCATCTTGCCTGTTCATGGTCCTGGTATCTCTGTGGTCAACCCCTGGCTACACCACTGCCACAATGCAGGTAAGCATTCACGAGCTCTGGACAATTTGTTTTATGATACACTACATGGCCAAAAGTATGTGGCCACCGGCTCGCCGAACATCTCATTCCAAAATCATGGGCATTAATATGGAGTTGGTCCCCACTTTGTTGCTATAACATCCTCCACTCTTCTGGGAAGGCTTTCCACTAAATATTGGAACATTGCTGCGGGGACTTGCTTCCATTCAGCCACAAGCATTAGTGAGGTCGGGCACTGGTGTTGGGCGATTAGGCCTGGCTCGCAGTCGGCGTTCCAATTCATCCAAAAGGTGTTCGATAGGGTTGTGGTCAGGGCTCTGTGCAGGCCAGTCAAGTTCTTCAACACCGATCTCGACAGACCATTTCTGTATGGACAGACCATTTCTGTATGCTTTCTGTATAGGGGCATGCCTTCCTCAAACTGTTGCCACAAAGTTGGAAGGACAGCATTGTCTAAATGGTCATTGTATGCTGTAGTGTTAATATTTCCCTTCACTGGAACTAAGGGGTCTAGCTCGAACCATGAAAAACAGCCCCAGATCATTATTCCTCCTCCACCAAACTTTATAGTTGGCACTATGATAGTGTTCTCCTGGCATCCGCCAAACCCAGATTCGCCTGTCAAACTGCCAGATGGTGAAGTGTGATTCATCACTCCAGAGAATGCGTTTCCACTGCTCCAAAGTCCAATGCAGGTAGCCTAGTGGTTAGAGAGTTGGGACAGTAACCTAAAGGTTGCTGGATCGAATCCCTGAGCTGACAAGGTAAAACTCTGTTGTTCTGAGCAAGGCAGTTAACCCATGGTTCCCCGGGCAATGTGGATTCAGGCAGCCCCCCACACCTCTCTGATTCAGAGGGGTTGAATGTGTTAGACACATTTCAGTTGAAGGCATTCAGTTGCACAACTGACTAGGTATCCCACATTCCCCAATGGTGGTGAGCTTTACACCAGTCCAGCTGACACATGGAATTGCGCATTGTGATCTTAGGCTTGTCTGTGGCTGCTCGGCCATCGAAACCCATTTCATGAAGCTCCTGACGAACAGTTCTTGTGCTGACGTTGCTTCGAGGCAGTTTGGAACTCGGTAGTGAGTGTTGCAACCGAGGACAGACAATCTTTTATGCGCTTTAGCACTCGGCGGTCCTGTTCTGTGAGCTTGTGTGGCCTATCACTTCACGGCTGAATCGTTGTTGCTCCTAAACTTTTCCACTTCACAATAGCACTTACAGTTGACTGGGGCAGCTGTAGCTAATTTGACAAACTGACTTGTTGGAAAGGGGGAATCCTATAACAGTGCCACATTCAAAGTCACTGAGCTCTTCAGTAAGACCATTCTACTGCCAATGTTTGTCAATGGAGATTGCATGGCTGTGTGCTCGATTTTATACCTGTCAGCAACGGGTGTGGCTAAAATAGCCGAATCCACTCATTTGAAGGTGTGTGTGTGTGTGTCTGTGTCTGTGTCGTCCACACTCTATTCCTCTCCTACCCTAAATCAGACATACATGTGTCCTATGCCCATAGATTGATTAGTATTTTGTCAGTAGACAACAGGTAGCTAGTTTTCACTCCTTCCTCCCCCATTTGCTTTCAAGCCTTTATTTAAACCGTTCACTATTTGCTAAACACAGCATGTTGTGCAGTGTCCCCTACCTCCTCCCTCAATTACTGTTCAAAGCAAGCCATCTGTAATATACAATGTAAAGAATACATCTAAACCAACCCTGTCTGTTTCTCTCACTCGCTTCCTCTTTCTCTCACTTCTTTTCTCTCCTCTCACTTTTTCCGTTCCCTCTATCGTTTCCCTTTGTGCTCCCTTGGATCTATTGTCCAGACAGTGAACGTGCCTGGGGTAGCAAAGGCTTGCTTTCGGCACACTTCTTTGAGAATTATTTAAGGCTGAGGAGTTTCAGTGAAATGAATATTTGATGTAGAGGACCTGAGCGGAGTGCCTCTCCCCACCTCCCCTCTTCCACTGGCCCAATGCAACACTTCAGAGATGGGTTGAGGTGAGACTCCACTCCCCCCTGCCTCCACCTTCACCCCCACTACAAACACACTCCACCCCATACCTTTTTTTTTGTCAAGGGTGGAGTAACATTCTCAACACACAGGAAGAGCTGGTATGTTACACGTGGATATACAGTGCCACATATATGTGCTGATCCAGTTCTATCAGATCCAGTCCTACTGCTTCGAGAGCAGTCTTTTTTTTTTTTTGTCTCACACTTCTTCCTTTTCCATGCCTCTCCAGTTCTTTACCACATAGTGTGCTGTCTGTGTCAAGAATATCGATGACATAATGCCATGGTTCTTCAGTGTTTTAATCATGATGCTTTTTTTTAATGAACTTTTGATTCCTAGAATGGCCACAAGAGGAAGGTAACGAGTCCGACAGAAATGACTTTGCTTTCTATTAACGGCAGCTTGGTTTTAGAAACCTAGTCTTACAGTGGCATCTTGTGGCCAACTCAATAGTTGTCCTTGTTTGTACTCAAATTCACTATAATGTATCACAAGGTCATGGCCAGAAAAGCCTGAAAGCAAAGAAGTCAAGCTACACAAAGTACAGTGCCTTCAGAAAGTATTCACACCACTGGATTTTTTTCCACATTTTGTTATTACAGCCCGAATTTAAAATGGATTAAATGTAAATGTTTGTCACTGGTCTACACACAATACCCCATAATGTCAAAATGGAATCATGTTTTTTGATTTTTTTTACAAATGAATTAAAGGAAAAGCTTTTTTAGTCCTGAACTTATACACATTCAATTATCTGTAAGGTCGAGCAGTGAATTTCAAACACAGATTTAACCACAAAGACCAGGGAGGTTTTCCAATGCCTTGTAAAGAAGCGCAGCTATTGGTAGATGGGTAAAAATAATAATAAAAAGCAGACAATGAATATCCCTTTGAGCATGGTGTTATACACTTTGGATGGTGGATCAATACACCCAATCACTACAAGGATACATGCGTCCTTCCACTCAGTTGCTGGCAGTGGTGAAAAGTACTTTAAAGTACTACTTAAGTAGTTTTTTGGGGTATCTTTACTTTAGTATTTATATTTTTGACAACTTGTACTTTACTTCACTACATTCCTTAAGAAAATTTCCTTGACACCCAAAAGTACCTGTTACATTTTTAATGGACAGGAAAATAGTCAAATTCACACACTTATCAACAGAACATCCCTGGTCATTCCTACTGCCTCTGATCTGGCAGACTCACTAAACAGAGAACATCCCTGGTCATCCCTACTGCCTCTGATCTGGCAGACTCACTAAACAGAGAACATCCCTGGTCATCCCTACTGCCTCTGATCTGGCAGACTCACTAAACAGAGAACATCCCTGGTCATCCCTACTGCCTCTGATCTGGCAGACTCACTAAACAGAGAACATCCCTGGTCATCCCTACTGCCTCTGATCTGGCAGACTCACTAAACAGAGAACATCCCTGGTCATCCCTACTGCCTCTGATCTGGCGGACTAACTAAACACACATGCTTTGTTTGTAAATGATGTCTGAGAGTTGGAGTGTGCCCCTGGCTTTCTGTAAATGATGTCTGAGAGTTGGAGTACGCCCCTGGCTTTCTGTAAATGATGTCTGAGAGTTGGAGTACGCCCCTGGCTTTCTGTAAATGATGTCTGAGAGTTGGAGTACGCCCCTGGCTTTCTGTAAATGATGTCTGAGAGTTGGAGTGTTCCCCTGGCTTTCTGTAAATAAAACAAGAAAATGGTGCCACCTGGTTTGCTTAATATAAGAAATTTGAAATGATTTATACTTTTACTTTTGATACTTAAGTATATTTTAAAACAAAAACTTTTAGACTTTTACTCAAATAGTATTTTACTGGGTGACTTTTACTGAGTCATTTTCTATTAAGATATTCTTTCCACCACTGGTTGCCGAAGAGGAAGGAAATCGCTCCGGGATTTCTCCATGAGGCCAATGATGACTTCAAATGAGTGACAGAGTTTAATGGCTGTGATAGGAGAAAACTAAGGATGGATCAACAAAGTTGTAGTTACTCTACAATACTAACCTAATTGGACAGAGTGAAAAGAAGGGAAAAAATACTCCAAAACATGCATTCTGTTTGAAATAAGGCACTAAAGTAATATGGCAAAAAATGTGTGTCACTTTTTGTCCTTAATACAATGTGTTATGTTTGGGGTAAATCCAATACAACGCATTACTAAGTATCACTCTCCATATTTTCAAGCATAGTGGTGGTTGCATCATGTTATGGTTATGCTTGTAATCGTTAAGGTCTAGGGAGTTTATCAGGATAAAAAAGAAATGGAATGGAGCTAAGCACAGGCAAAATCCTCTGAAATCTGGTTCAGTCTGCTTTCCTCCAGACACTGGGAGATGACTTCACCTTTCAGCAGGACCATAATCTAGACTGGAGTTGCTTACCAAGAAGATAGTGCAGGTTCCTGAGTGGCCGAGTTAGTTTTGACTTAAATCTACTTGAAAATGTATGGCAAGACCTGAAAATGGTTGTCTAGCAATGATAAACAACCAGTTTGACAGAGCTTGGAGAATTTTGAAAAGAATAATGGGCAAATGTAGCTCAATCCAGGTGTGGCAAAGCTCTTAGACTTTCACGCGTGTAATAACAATAATCCATGCGTTTTCATGTCTAGGAACACACAGTAACACAAATCAAATTAAGCTTTATTTACACAGCACATTTCAGACATGGAATGCAAATGCAATGTGCTTCCCGGGAAAAAACAAAACAATGAAATAAAAAGACTATTCCAGCGACTGGGGGCATAGTAACTAGAAGCTGCCTCTCTATTCCTCTTGGTCCTAGGCTTTGGGATAGTTAAAAAGGCCAGTGCCACAGGACCTGAGGAACCTACTGGGCACATAACTTATGTCTGGGGTACACAATCGTGGATTGATTTAAAAACCAACAGAAGATTATTAAAATGAATTCTAAAACTCACAGGCAGCCAGTCCAGAGGCCTTAAACCCGGTGTAATGTGTGCTCTCCGTCTGGTCTTGGCCAGTACCTGTGCTGCAGCATTCTGTATGTTTTGCAGTTGACCAATGGCTTTCTTGGGTAGACCAGAAAGGAGAGCATTACAGTAGTCGTGCCTGATTGTAATAAAAGCATAGATGAGTCTATATCAGCCTGAGAGAGAAACAGACGCTCCTTGAAACCGAAGTCATTCACCAGAGACCAATGACAGCGATTTGTATTTATTGGGAGTAAAGTTAAACTAAGCAATGACCTAACTGACACACGAGGCAAAGTATCAAATATTCTTGGTAATTTTTTTGAGTTAAGGTATATACACTGAACCCAAATTTAAATGCAACATTTAAAGTGTTGGTCCCATGTTTCATGAGCTGAAATAAAAGATCCCAAAAATGTACAAAAAGCTTATTTCTCTCAAATGTTGTGCAAAAAAATTGCTTACATCCCTGTTAGTGAGCATTTCTCCTTTGCCAAAATAATCCATCCACCTGCCAGGTGTGGCATATCAAGAAGCTGATTAAACAGCATTATCATTACTCAGGTGCAGCTTATGCTGGGGACAATAAAAAGCCACTCCAAAATGTGTAATACCACAGATGTCTCAAGTTTTGAGGGCGCATGCTGACTGCAGGAATGTCCACCAGAGCTGTTGCCAGAGAATTTAAAGTTAATTTCTCTACCATAAGCCGCCTCCAACGTGGCTTTAGAGAATTTGGCAGTACATCCAACCGGCCTCACAACCGTAGACCACGTGCATGACATCGTGTGGGCGATCGGTTTGCTGATGTCAATGTTGGTGGGGTTATGGTATGGGCAGCCATAAGTTCCGGTAGGGATGTGTGGGTTGACTCATAACCCACAGTTCCGTGGTTATATCTGCAGGGTGGGCGGTTTTAGGGTCATGAAATATTGTGTTGATGGATGGAGGGAGCGAGTGTGGGTGGGTTGAATAAAGAGAAACAATTCATTAAAAAAATCCATAAATGTACAGTACCAGTCAAAAGTTTGGACACACCTACTCATTCCAGGGTTTTTCTTTATTTTTACTATGTTCTACATTGTAGAATAGTAGTGAAGACATCAAAACTATGAAATAACACAAATAGAATCATGTAGTAACCAAAAAAAGTGTTAAACAAATCGAAATATATTTGAGATTCTTCAAAGTAGCCACCCTTTTGCCTTGATGAAAGCTTTGCACTCTCTTGGCATTCTCTCAACCAGATTCATGAGGTAGTCACATGGAATGCATTTCAATTAACACTTTTTGTTTACTACATGATTCCATATGTGTTATTTCATAGTGTTGAGGTCTTCACTATTGTTCTACAATGTAGAAAATGGTACAAATAAAGAAAAACCCTGGAATGAGTAGGTTCGTCCAAACTTTTGACTGGTACTGTATAAGGGACTTATTGACATTGGAACCCATTATAGAGCTGTCAACGCCAACTCTGTCATCCCACACAGACAGACAGTGTGCGAAAGAACCAAACAACAGGCCGCAACAGAGAAGGCTACACTGTCTGAGTCATTCAACAAGGCTTTAGATTACAGTGGCGTTGCCATTACCACAGACGTGGACGGATGATTTCAACAAAAGGGAAGATTGGGAAGACAGAAGATTGGCAACTGAAAAGTCATGTCATCACCACCATGGAGTTTGACCCAAACCTGAGGAAGACAGCAGAGAGCATCCACGAGCAAATCAGCAAGGAACTCAATGACTTTGGAAATCCAGGTGAACGTCTCTCTAGAGTCGTCTTTGTGACCAAGATGCAAACAAAGGCAGCGCTGCGCAACTACCACTGGATCCCTTACACAGCTCATGTGCTGAACACAAGAAAAGAAGGCACTACAGTGTGTTCGTGAAGTTACTGAGCTGATGGAAGCATGCAAGAGCCTTGTGACTTACCTAAAGAAGACCAGTGCTGTCACCAACTTGTGCAGTAATCCAAGATTGCAGGACTCGCTGGAACAGCAAGGCTGACATGCTGGAGTCGGTCAGCAAGCAATACCCAGAAATACGACAAATGCTCAAGGACAAAGACCCACTGGATTGAATGAAGGGTATTTACCAGGATGACCTGAGTACTCTCATCGACTTCATGGCAGCATCTGTAGCGCTAGAAGGAGAGATGTACCTCATTCTCCATTTGTTGATGCTCTGGTTTTACAAACTAAAACAACACTGTGAGAAACACATATAACAAACAACACATATGGAGCTCTACTATAGATGGAGATCCACCCTGCATGGTACATATCCAGGCGCAACCAACTGAAACCTGGCACAGTGAACACTATTCTGTTTCCTAACAGTGCAACCCAAAAAAACTGTACAGCGCATTTTGGATATTTGCGGGTTAGGGTCTGGTGCGGGCCCTAGATTTTCAGTATGTCACATATAGTCTGGCGGATGGGTTATCAATTGCAGGTGAGTGATAGTGAACAAACAGCTGACCTGCGCATCACTAAGCTACGGACAATGAAAACAATTGCATTTTATCCATCTCAATTTGAATGCACAGAGATACCGTGACGAGATCCTGAGGCCCATTGTTGTGCCACTCATCGGCCGCCATCGCCTCATGTTTCAGCATAATACAAGACCCCATGTCCAAGGATCTATACACAATTCCTGGAAGCTGAAAATGTCCCAGTTCTCCCATGGCCTGTATACTCACCAGACATGTCATCCATTGAGCACGTTTGGGATGCTCTGGATCGACGTATTCAACATTGTGTTCCAGTTCCCGCCAATATCCAACAACTTCACACAGCCATTGAAGAGGAGTGGTACAACATTCCACAGGCCACAATCAACAGCCTGATCAACTCTATGTGAAGGAGATGTGTCATGCTGCATGAGGCAAATGGTGGTCACACCAGATACTGACTGGTTTTCTGATCCACGACCCTACCTTTTATTTTTAAGGTATCTGTGACCAACAAATGCACATCTCTATTCCCAGTCATGGGAAATCCATCGATTAGGGTCTAATGAACTTATTTCAATTGACTGATTTTCCTTTTTATCAGCTGTAACTCAGTAGAATCGGTGCATGTTGTGATTTTATTTTTGTTCAGTATTGAACAAAACTGAACCCGTTGGAACGCAAAATAAGTTGTGGTTTATTGGTGATCTATAGGCAAAAAAAGAAGATATGAGAGAAAAATATTCATTTGTGAAGGTCACCTGATGGTCTGGTCGACGGAGGCACTGAGCAGCTGGCTGCTGTCCTTGCAGGAACTGATTCCGGTGACACCTTTTACTGTGGGAGTGTTCAAAGCACCGCAAGCACTGGCCACTCTGGATCGTCCACACCTAATCAGAGGAGAGACAAGTTAGGGAAGGTAATGTGAGTATTCACTCAACCAAATGTAAGAGTTTGAACAAAGAGGGAAAAATGACACTCCCATAATGTCAGTACAGACCTTTTTATATTTCTCTGTGCTGGGCCCCTGTGGCCAGCATCTGTCCCCCTGCTGGAACACATAAACAGCACTGTCGTCCATCATCATGACATTATCCTGCGTCACACTCACACATACATACATACATATGCAATATGTCTGAGCTGTGTGAGGAAGCGTTCCTCCTCCACATCCTTCACTGCAGCCTTGCACCTGAATAAGTCAGTTGTTATGCCTGGGGTCAGGAGACGCTGGTGATACTGCCATTTTAGGGACAGCGGGAAGAGGTTAAAATGCTAATCAGCCGTCTCAAATGGGAGAAATCAAGCTGCTGCAACAGAATAATAAGCCTGGTTGCAGATCAGACTATGTGCCGAATTAATGTGAAAAAGACCCTATGGCTGCCCAGGTGTATGGGAGCATGTAACCTTTCCCAGCAGGGCCATGAGATGGGAGGGTCGCACTACGCTGACCTCCCCAGCCAAGGCCTCAGCGATAGCCTCGTGATGCTTCTCTTTGCTGCTGCCATCTGGGTAGGCCTGGAGGACACACACTGAGAAATGACACAAACACAAGACTGCAGGAGCTCGTAAGAGCCCGTAACAAACAGACCAAGGTCATTTCTGAGTGACAAATGTCTACTTTTTCTAGGATTTCAAAAACCAATGATTGCAAAGTTAAGCCAACCATATAACTCATTTGAACAATTTCCACAGAAAAGTTTACAAACATTTACTTGAACAGTGGTAAAAGAATGACAGCTCGTTCTGTTTCTGCTGTCATTCTGTTACTAAACTTCATCTGCACTGTTCAAGTAAATGTGTTTTGTCAAATGATCCTCGTGCATAGAGTTGTATGGTTTGTTTAACTTTGCAATCATTGGTGTTTGTTTGACATATACATTTTAATGCAATAAATATGAGTCTCTGCATCACTCTTAACATGGACTCGCCCTTCTAACACGGGGCTGCCGAATGAACTATTGACTAACTGATGGACAGTATGACTTACGTAATTGTAGTGGAAGGGCTCCAAAGATGAATGGATCCATCCAGCAGTAGAATAATCAGAGCCATCTGGGCGCTGCTTAATTAATTAATCCCACAAGCCTGATCTGGCAACACGGCCAAAGTGGAGTCAGTTACAGCCATCTCCCTCTCTTTCTCTAGTAACTCACAGGACGAAACTGAAGTGGAAGTATTGTACTCAATACTGTCGCTGTACTAGTTTCCTCCAAAACCAATGCATTCAGTTCGTTCTGGGCTTGTAAGTAAGCATTTCAAGGTAAAGTCTACACTGTATTTGTATTCGGTGCATTCAGTGCGTTGTATTCGGTGCATATGACAAATAAAGTTTTGATTTGATTCCACACAAATGCCTTTTTCTACTGCATGTACGCTTATACTGCATGTGCATAATCAAATCTAACTGTATTGGTATATGATATAAAGGTAGATGGACGTGTAGTAATTCAAGACAAAGGGTGTGACTAAAACCACATTCTTTTGCGCTGACCAGGGTATAAGCACATACTCATGTTTATCCATCCTTTCTTTACTCCTCCATTTTGTTCTTCTGTAGAAGTTAACCCCATAGTTCAGGTCCTCTGTGAGACCCAGAGAACCTTTTCTTTTTTACCCTACACATAAATCACTTCAAGAAGCCTGCCCAGCCATCAAATCACCGCCAATTAGTGGTTGTTCTGAGACTCTCCGCTACTCTTTGTCTCTCCCCTGGCTCTGGCCCTGCACTACAGGGAAGGAGGGAGGAAGGGAGGGAGAGAAGTCCAGATGATGAGTTATTGAGAAGGATGGATGGAGAGTGAAGGTGAGAGGTCCAAAACGATGAGGCAGTCAAACTCACACTGATGCTAAAATTGGCCAACTCTATAGAAGCAATTGAGAGAGTTCTGAGTAGAAGCATGTTTGTTTTATCTAAGTTGTTGTGCTTGTTTTTCCAATTTAACATGTCTTGTTTTTTTGCGTGGTGCTTCATAGAATTTAAGCTGTACAGATGTGTTAGCTGTTTGGTTTATCGTCATTGGAGATGTTATTATTTTTTGCTGGACTGCGTTGGTGTGTGTGTGTGTGTGTGTGTGTGTGTGTGTGTGTGTGTGTGTGTGTGTGTGTGTGTGTGTGTGTGTGTGTGTGTGTGTGTGTGTGTGTGTGTGTGTGTGTGTGTGTGTGTGTGTGTACTGGCGGGGCTCTCTGGGTTGGTTTTATGAACATTAAAAGTATGCGCTCTCCTGAGACAAGCTTTATTAAATCGGAACATCTGTAGGGAGAGGAGAACATAGAAGCAAAGGAACTTGGCTCTACTCTTCCCTGTTTTGGGAAGTACATTACAGCCTACTCCAAATCAATAAAACAAGCAGGTCATGCATGTCAGAAATGAATGGATGTAGATTGAGAGAACAAAGCACCTGGACTATATTGCAACATATTGACAGGAGCCAGTTCAAGTGGTCAACACTGTTTGGGCTACAATAATAATAAGGTAACATACACTTTTTAGAATACATTTAGGTGATGTTTACATTAAAATGCAGTGCTGCCTTCCAGGAACATAATGTAACACCATGGTTGTTGCGAAGGCTACAGGGTCTTTCCTACCTTCCTGTTTGCCTCTGTCTCCCCTGACAGTCACCGAGATGACGCTAGTGTGACAAGTCCGTAGTCGTCCCTCTGTATCAGCAATGGCATCAGGTCTTGACAGAACCAGGGTTCCCTGATCGGTCTTCACTACGGACAGGGCTGGGCTGAACAGGGCCTCGTCATTGGCCAGCTGGACTGTCTGGAGCCTCTCCGTTGTCCAGCACTCATAACAGAGCATTTCTATTGGCCTATACTTTTCAGAGCCTTAACACACATACAGTGTCAAGCCCCTGAGATTAGTGAACAGACAAACAGCAGAGAACATTGGACATGCTCAGAGCCTGTCAGTCTTCTGCATCATTGTGTAAGAACCCTGGCTGTGGAGAGTTGAGGCTTAGCGCTTCCATCACCTCGTCCATTAAATTGTCTCTCTTTCCACTACATACAGCACATTCGGAAAGTATTCAGACTCCTTCCCTTTTTCCACATTGCTACATTACAGCAATCTCATCAATCTACACACAATACACCATAATGACAAAGTGAAAACAGGTTTTTAGAAATGTTTGCAAATGTATTACAATTCAAAAACATAAATCTCTTATTTGCATGAGTATTCAGACCCTTTGCTATGAGACTCGAAATTGAGCTCAGGTTCATCCTGTTTCCATTGATCTTCCTTGAGATGTTTCTACAACTTGATTGGAGTCCACACTTGGTAAATTCAATTCATTGGACAGGATTTGGAAAGGCACACACCTGTCTATATAAGGTCCCACACTTAACAGTGCATGTCAGAGCAAAAACCAAGCCATGAGATAGAAGGAATTGTCCGTAGAGCTCCGAGACAGGAATGTGTCGAGGCACAGATCTGGGGAAGGGTACCAAAAAATGTCTGCAACATTGAAGGTCCCCAGGAACAAAGTGGCCTCCATTATTCTTAAATGGAGGAAGTTTGGAACCACCAAGACTCTTCCTAGAGCTGGCCGCCTGGCCAAACTGAGCAATCAGGGGAGAAGGGCCTTGGTCAGGGAGGCGACCGAGACAGAGCTCTAGAGTTCCCCTGTGGAGATGGGAGAACTTTCCAGAAGGACAACCATCTCTGCAGCTCTCCATCAATCAGGTCTTTATGGTAGAGTGGGCAGATGGAAGCCACTCCTCAGTAAAAGGCACGACTCTGGTCAGGGTCACCTGTTAGTGAAGAGATTTACAGCAGAGAAATCCCCATAACCCACTGCCCCTCTCAGCAGCCACAATCACAAGGTCAGGAAAGCCTTCGCTTTGATTCTGACTGCTGGGAAAACTACCGTGCCTGCTGCCACGGTGATGGGTGCTCCTGGCTGGGGGCAGGTGTGTGTGCGTGTGTGTGTGTGCGCGTTTTGTCGACCCTCCCACTCTGTCTGCCATATTCTTTCTCTTTGCTCTTGTTTTCCTTATTAGGATGTCGGCGGGCGGAGCTGGGAGGGTGGTCAGCGACATGGGACACACCTTGGCCCGGGTGTGTCCCGGGATAAATACACCTCTTCCCCCATTCATTGAGGAGACTCTCTCCATGCAGACACTCTGATAGAGTTTGGTTGGGGCCTTTTTGTTTGTTTGCTTTGGCACCTTTCAACACCCCTCATTGTCACATTTATACACGCAACCACTCTCTTACACTGCTGATTACTGACTACACACCATTGCTAATTGTATTTACGTTACCTCAGTTAATAAATATATTTTTGTTATTCCTAATCTCCACCTTGTCTCCTTTTTGTTACGGACTTTGAGCCGGTTCGTGACAGCGTGTGCATTCAGGAATGTGTGTACTACGACCTAGTCTGCTCAGCATTTAGAAAGGGTGGGCTTGAGGAAAGGGTCAGTAAAGGGATCGGATTACCATACCCCAGTCAGTCCCTAAAGAAAGTGAACATACCCAGGGACTAGCAGGAGTGTCCCAGTCCCCGACACTTGCCTGCTCTTGCCTTGATTCAGCCCCATCTGGTCTGATTGTTTGACCAGCAATTTT
Source organism: Salmo trutta (assembly GCF_901001165.1). NCBI lineage: Eukaryota > Metazoa > Chordata > Actinopteri > Salmoniformes > Salmonidae > Salmo > Salmo trutta. The sequence continues at coordinate 12,797,627 of NC_042986.1, read as the reverse complement.
GCAGGCAATCCCCAAGAAACACCAGTCTGGCTGCATTAACAAAGAGAGAGAAAATAAACTGCTGGATCCCAAATGTTGCTTGGATAGGGTATGAGATTGCGAAACACCATGTGTGTTTGCATATGGCATGGGTGTATAGGGTGATTTTGTTTGTGTGTGGGGATTTCTGTGGGTGTGAGCAGCCGCACCGTGTGTGTGTGTGTGGGGGGGGGGGGGGGGGGGGGGGGTTCAGTGGATGACCCATCCCAGTATAACTAACTCACCAGTCCAGGGACAAACTTAAAGCCCAGGCGGAGTAGAATGGAGTGATGCGGAGAGATGTGATGTCTGATGCAATGCACTGCTACAGGCCTCTGAGCTATGCAGCACAATATTAAGCAGGCAGGCAGACCAGGGGAGATCGCTTCCTGTTTACCAGGTGCATCTTCAAAGCAGAACCGATCAGACGAGCCCCTCCAGAGCCAACAGGCTGACTGGGATGTCTCAGTTAGGGGTAGATACAGCGAGTCATGTTGGGGTCTACTCCAAATATACAGCGGAGGTGCTAGTTCACTGCTATCGTAAAGCTTGGTTTTAGGGATCGTTAAAAGAATGCACAGTACAGCAATAGCTTTCCAGGATTGTGGAAATAGCTGGATAGGTTTGCTGCTCCAGACAACAGCGCACAAATTCAGAATAGACAGATGTGATGATGCACACCCGGATTATATTACCACTCACACAGACCTACTACGCCCTGCTCACGCCCTGAATCACTTTCTACACACACACACACACACGAAAACGTCCAGCTGCATGAGAAGAGTTCAACTCAGCCAGTAAGAAAAGGGGTGTGGTGAAGGAGACTGAGAAGGAGGGATAGAGAGAGAGGGGGCAAAGGAGAGAGGCCATATGAAACCAGCAGAGCATAAGCCACGCTTTATCCTGCCAGTCTGTCCCGCTCCGCGAGCACAGGAAACACGCGACTCCCCCAGCCCTCACTCCCTCATTCATCACTCTCTTTCACACACTTCTACAGACACACACACACAGCGGCTCACAAAGGACTGGAGGATGGCTGTGTCCATGAGAAGAATGAATGGGTCCCGGAGAGGGATGGCTCTAGCCCTGGTTCTCTGTACTCTGCTCCTACACGGTGAGTACTACACCTCTTAAAGCATCTCCACCTGGCTCTTAAGTTATCTGTGTCTTACATGCTCAGTCTTAAACTATGGTTGAGTCAGTAAGTGAACTCTGTCAGCATGGCACCTCAGTAAACGGAACCTTGTAGTCCTTTGTCTTCTCTCTGAATCTGAGAAGCTAGGAGAGAGTTAGAAGATGAAAAAAAAGGCATAGTAAGGGAGAGAGAGTTTGTGAGCAAGTAGGATGATGCAACATGAACTCGTAACTTAAACTTTATGCCAAGATGTGAGCGTGCCAATCAAATGTACCATGATGTCATTTCCAGCACCTTAAATAGCATGTGAGTTTTGTCACAAGTGTGTTCAGTAATGCTTGTGTTATTATGTGACATGAAGCAGTTTGGAGCGTTATAGGGCTGCTGAAAAGTTGTAACGGTGGCCAGCTGACAAAGGGACCTCATGCAACTGCTCTGGAGTGGAAAGTTGCCGTTGAGAATAATTAGGGACTACATCCTGAGAAGGGTTTGTGTGTGTGTGAGCATAAAGATGTTTTATTGTCACACACACCGCATAGGCGCAGTGAAATATGTTGTTTTACAGGGTCAGCCATAGAAGTACTGCGCCCCTGGAGCAAATTAGGGATAAATGACTTTCTCAAGTGCACATTGACAGCTTTTTCACCTTTGTCGGCTCGAGTATTCGAAACAGCGACCTTTCTGTTACTGGCCCAATGCTCTAACGGCTGGTCTATCTGCCGTGTGTGTGTATGGGTGGAGAGCAAGCTTTTTCCAAAACGGGCTCTGCTCATTTCTGAAACATGGAGGTCCATTAAGCATAAGTTATTCAGATGTAATCTTTTTAAATGGGGAAATAAACTTCTGGGAGTTCAATCGGCATCTCTGCAGTGTGTTTGGGGGTCTTTCCATCTGTGTCCAGAAGTTTAATAGGAGAAGGAAGCTTATCCTGTGTCTGATTCCTGCTTGTCTTCTGAAGATGCAGGATGTGTGTGTGATGGGGAATTGACCATACATTATCTGTTGATTCAGCAGGGAGTAAAAATAGGTCCCTTAAGGGACGCCCCTTAAGTGGTGGCAACCGTCAAACTGTATGTGTGGTGGGGGGGGACCTCTTTTTCCCTCGTGTTGGGAAGGTGAGGGTAGAAGGTTCAGCAGTCTGGTCCAAATCACACTGTTAAGTCTGTTAATATAGATGATAATTGCATTGTGTTACGGCTTGGAGAGGAGACCGGTGGGACTGGTTTTGGTCTGGGATGACTTCTCCAGAGCTTAGTACTGGCTCATCTGGGCACTGGGACAGTAAAACATTAGTTCTAACCAGGAGGAGGAAAATAAACGATGAAAGCCTTAATGTTACTCCAAAGTGGACCAGAACGTGTCCTAAGAACATGTTCTATACGCACGGCACATTAGAAAGGCACATGTGTCACGAACCGGCTCGAAGTTCGTAAGAAAAACGGAGACAACGTGGAGATAAGGAATAACAAAATATATTTATTAACACCTTAAACTAAATACAATTAGCAATGGTGTATGTAGTCAGTAATCAGTAGTGTTAGTGAGTGGTTGCGTACATAAATGTGATAATGAGGGGTGTTGAAAGGTGCCAACGCAAACAAACAAAAATGCCACAACCAAACTCTATCAGTGTGTCTGCATGGAGAGAGTCTCCTCAATGAATGGGGGAAGAGGTGTATTTATCCCGGGACATACCCAGGCCAAGGTGTGTCCCATGTCGCTGACCACCCTCCCAGCTCCGCCCGCCGACATCCTAATAAGGAAAACAAGAGCAAAGAGAAAGAATACGGCAGACAGAGTGGGAGGGTCGTCACACATGCCAATTGCAGCAGTCTGGTTATTAGATTCACAAGATTTTAATGGAAGTTCATTAAGTGACTGCCCCCCCATAGGCCATGAAGGATGCGGTTTACTTCTGGCATTAAACAGCTATACTGTGATTTTTCCTTTTGATCGTATCATTGGAGAGTACCCTAATAAATGGTTAGATGTTCAACTGACTATCAACTGTTTGGGTTTATATTGTGAAATTGTTAGAATTAGAACATTACTGTACCTCAGTAAAACGTTACCCTTCCCGTTTCAGGTTAGCAGCTCTTTTTCAGCTCTTGCGTCTCACTTAGAGAATCAATAGCACAGGGGTGTTGCCACAAGTCCTCCCTATCTCCTCCCCCGTTCCAGACACAGCCAACCACACGCCACTGGTCACACTCACCTGCAACATAGTTGACACTTGTGCCAAAGGCACCGCTATGTGAATTTGCCAATGAATGGTCAGCATTTGGAACACATTTGAAAAACCTCTGCCAAACACAGAACATAAACGGCTATAGATTGTTGCCAGGATGATTCAGTTCTGTGTGTATGGCCTAGATCATTGGCATGTTTTGTAGAAGCTGGTGGTACTGATGTTGAAATGTAAAGATATTGAGTCTATAGAGAGGCCCTGTGTTCCATAGGTTGGATGTTAAGTTCCACGAAAATGACATATTGTCAAAGAGAAATACTATTTTAATGTTTCACAGTGAATTAACATTGTATCTATATTGGGGAGGGTTTTTTATCATGTCTTGGTAAGTTGATGCATCCAGCATCAGTCCAGAGGACAGTTGTGGTCTTGTTCTTGGAGGGTATTTTCTGTGGATAAGGTTTAATCGATGACACAGTGGAATTAGGACCAGTGATGTCATCAACCCAGGGAGGAGAGGCAGCTGATTCCAGAGTTCTATTAAATGACCTTGTTTGTGCTTCTACTCAAAAGAGCCAAACATGAGCCATTACAGTACAGGCCTCTGGATATATCTGGAAACTAATAAACTCATTTCCCAGAGGCCACTGGGCTTATCTTTCATACAAACATGCATGTTTGTGGATAGTCTGCTGCCTCTGGGGAGATATCATTGAGGTCAACCACATGACCCCCCCCCCCCCCCCCGACACTGGAGCTCCACTGTGGTGAGTTACAGTTGGAAGCTACAGTTAGTTGGGCCGTCATCTGCAGCAGTTGCAGCATGGCTATGGTGACTCAAGGTTTACTGTGGGTAACTGAGATGGGAGTCCTCTGTAACTGTAGTCCTTAGGGCTCCTAAGCACCTGACCACAGAAGGCCATGCATTCCAGTGGTGGATGCAGGGCTCAGATGTTGCAGCAGGAATGCCAATGCAAACCTTTTTAGAGGTGTCAACCACTGAGACCAACAACCCAGCCAACCAAAATTGGTTGTGTGGACGTTCCCACAACATTCATTAGGTCGCGGCAAATGTTCTTGTAACACAAAAACTGTCCAGTCATGCTGATGATTATAGAATTTTTGTATAAAATATTTGCCTGATGTTCTAAGAATGTTACTAGAAAACATTTAATCTCTTCTTTTAAGGTTCCCAGAATGTTTCATTAAGTTGTGGGATAAGATATGTTCCCAAAACACAAAAACTGTCCAGTTGTGTGGATGATTCTAAAATGTTTATTTTAGGGTGAAAAAACCATTCACCTGATGTTAAAAGAACTTTAACAGAACACATTTGGGCTGTTCTGTAAAGGTTCCCAGAACGTTTCTTTAGCTTGTTGGAACATTGTGGGGATATGATGAAAGAAAAAGCTTTTTTTATACACACTAATAATTCCATAATCATAATAGTCGAAATCGAAAACGCCGATTTAAAACATCTGATTTTCTGAGCAGTCTTTCAGATGATCAGGACAGGTTAAATCATGTTCCAGCGGTGTATTTGAACTATGCAGGTGCCAGCACCAGCAGCACAAGCCTCCCTCTTATGCGCGAGTGAAGTGAGTTCTGAAAAACTCCAAATATACGTCTTAAAAATAGTTCTCACACACAAACGTTATATGTCCGTTATTTTGGGGAATAGGCTTCTCAAAAATAGCATGGTCGCTGTGGTAGAACGTTTTATTTTGATTGCCGATTTTCCTGCATTTATCAAAGTCCTATCAGGTAGTCTGATTTCAGATGTGTCCATGTAAACAGGGTTATTAGGGAAATTGTTCTTCTTACAAAGCATGCAAACATTTAAATAAAACTATATTAATCTGAATATTCACAATGATCATATTATTGTGTGCATGTAACCAGTGCCGACCCGTCATTCAGGGCAGGTGCGGCTCTACCCCAACTGTTTTGAGCCCCACATTTTTAGCAAAAAAAAATATTACTATTTTGGCATTAATACATGTCACATCAATTTGCAAACAATGTAAAAAAATATATATCATTGAGTTAATAAAGCCGCATACAAACATGGCCTCTCTTGTTTTCTTGAGTAAGGCAGCTCCAAAATGCAGGTTTTTCAGCATAGCTCAGTGCTCTCTGTGGTGGTGGGGCAAGCTAGCAGAAAATAGGAGCGTTGTGCCATGATTGGCTTAGTGTTCTGTCACTCATGGGGACACTACATCACCACCAAGTGTAAGTCCTTAGTAAGGGTAGACATCGAAAGTTCAAGCCCTTTGGGTCCTGCCATAGTTACATTAGTAGTGCCCTTCCAAGAAGGCTCAAGGTCATTGGCCACAGATAAAATTACATCCAATCACGTTATATTTACAGTAGCTTTGATTGGACTGACTTTGAAAATCTTAGCTAGCAGTCATCATGAATCAAGTCGACAATCTACTGGCAAATACTTTTTAAATTATAGATAAAATGTATTGGTGCTCATCGGCCATTGGACATAAACATTGCACAACAAGTCGCAAATTCAACAATGAGTGGTTTGAAAGGAATCGGTGACAGTGGCTAACGAGCTCAGACTGGGAAAATACGTTTTGAACGGTCATCCAACTCGGAATTGTAAATCCGTCCTCTTTCTCTTTCGTTGATGAAATTGTTTAAATGTAACCTTTATTTAACTAGGCAAGTCAGTTAAGAACAAATTCTTATTTACAATGACAGCCTATCCAGGACAAACCCGGACGACGCTGGGTCAATTGTGCGCCGCTCTATGGGACTCCCAATCACAGCCAGATGTGATCCAGCCTGGATTCGAACCAGAGACTGTAGTGAGGCCTCTTGCACTGAGATGCAGAGCCTTAGACCACTGCGCCACTTGTCAAAAATGTATTGTATGCTGCTGCATAAATGATGTAATATGCCAGGGAGATATGTATACTGTAGCTAAGAAAGTAATACTATGCGTATGTTGTGTAGTAAGCTGGGTTAGGGTTCATTATTGACTACGTCCATCCTGGCTCGCTCATTAATGTCTTAATCGAAATGATGGATTGCCTCTATGCGCTTGTCGTCCCCTTATGCCATAGTTTGTACATCTCAATTGTCAGTAGAAACCACATTTTGTTTAAGCTAGTCAGCCATATCAGCTATGTTTTTTTAAAAGGCAGTAAATGAGGCTGAATGAACAGTTTCGCTGCCAGACAAGGCTCCTCTGATAGCCAGGTGTATTCATGGTAAGATGTTGGGACTACTGTTGGGACAGCTTTATGTAGGCCCTAACAGTTTGTGGGCACAGTTTGTCACCGTTATAGTGTAATTCATGTATTGTTTAGTGTTGTGTTGTGTCTTTGCTGGCATGCATCCCACTTTGTTTGTTTTTTGCCCCACCATGATTTACATGCTCAAATCACCACTGCATGTAACCGTACTCTGAATCAACTCAATGGTGTGTTAAGTGTGCGTTAAGCTAAACTAACGTTCTAACGTAATCTAGCGTTCTCTTCATATCCAAACCTGCTGTTTAAACTACGCACTTTCATTGATTCAGCATCTACACAGTCTCAAATATGCATCACTGAAATGGACCGGGTCATAAATGCTGCATGATGTCATATCAACGCCTCTTGGAATACATTAATGTGAGGAGCCCTAGCATCTGTAGAGAGGGGGGAATCTAGCTCTACCTTTACAGCTATATGGAGAAGAGAAAATACACTTGAATGTGTTTTAATTTCACGGTTGGGTTGGTATTCCAGTAGTTCGCTAAATGTGTCACTAATTCAGTGCTTGTGGCACAGTAGAGTGAGCCATTGTATTCCAAAGTATTTGCATCCATTCCAAACGGCTGAAGAGGGACAGACACAATGTGCATTCCTATCATTTGGGGGAATTCCAATCCTTGGCTCTCCTCACACCACATCCTTTTACATGTCTGAGTATTTTGTCTCTATGACAACCGCTTGATTGACCTTTTGATAGCCCGGCTAGACATTCAGGGTGGCGTGAAGCATGAAGCCTGGAAAAAATATGGACACCCAAAGCAGCACAGTGAACACCAACACAAAGAGGAGTGATGGCTCGATGTTTTAGCCGGTTGGACACCAGAGTACCAGTAGTTGGAGTGGGATCGGTTCTGAATCTCTTTTCTGTGCTATAAACTAACGGACAAAATACAAAGTTCAGTTTAAGGAGAGGCATTCCATTGCCAATTGGGAGATAAGATTGTGCCCTTCAAGTCTCCGTGCTTTGACTCTGCAATGGTCTCAGACAACCTCTCCGGCCAACATAAACAAGGGCAGAATATTGGCACTTTTTTTCTCATGGCTCCCTGCTATTGACAAGCATTCCATCAGTCCCAAGTCAGAATGGTTCACGGTGGACTCACATCATCCAGAAGGGGGTGTGGGGCTTTTTACATAACCGGTTGGCAGATAATGGTCTTATGATCGAGTGAGAGCAGGGTGTTGGGTGTGTGTCCTCTTTGGACTAGAGCTGGATTACAGTTAACTGGCAGTTTCCTCAGTGGTTTTGTAAAAACGAATATGTACCAGTCAAAATGAAGTTGAAATCATTTTGTTTGTCAGTGTCATTTCTGGCTAGAGGGTTCGACAGGAAATTTTCTCACAAACAAACACGACCGCTCCCCTTGGTCCAGTCGATTTCCTCGAACTCCGGACTATATCAACAAACACGCGTGCCATAACAAAGACCTCCTCCAATAACAAAGAGCTGTTCTCTTCAACAGAAAATCTCCATTTGGGCATTGGCTTCTAAAAAACGAAAACGAAGGCAACAAACCCAAGGTTAAGCACAATCACTACTGCCGACAATTACCTTTTTAGGACAAGGGACTGGACAAAGGCAAAATACTGTAGACTCTAGCAACAATATTTACCCAGCTAAACAGTCTTAATGAATTACAGACGGTGTGTTACCATTCAAATATTGCTGTCCTCATTATGACTGCTTCCAGCAATCTTTTTGTTCCTTATTCCCCTGGCAGTTTTACAGCTGTTGTGGCATTAACAAAAAGCTGCATCCCAAATACCACCCTCTCCCCAACATGGTGCACTACTTTTTAACAGAGCCCTATGGGCCCTGGTCAAAATTATTCCACTACATATGGAATTATGGTGCCATTTGGGATTATACCAAGGAGCAACAACATTCTCCTCTCTGCCAAGTTCTCTTTCATTTCAACTCACCACCGCAACCTGCTAGAGAGCAGAAACATTTTGGGAGCTTCTAGACAAAACTCCTCCACACTAAAGTCAGTGAATCTAATGAACAACCATGAAATTAAGGGACATTTCAAAACATCGACATGGACTCACGCTGTATCTGTGTGTCTTTCGCCAATGCTTACATGAGCTCAGCCTCTGTGTTGAAACCATATCACAAATTTAGCACATGGTCATTTGATGTGACAGATTGTCAGAATAGAAAACCACAGTGGGTTTACAAGAACAGTAAGTCTATGGCAAGTGTACATCTAAGGCAAGACATGCTTGTCAAGAGAAGGCAGAGTGAGGCAAGGCTCTCAAGGGTATTTAGTTTAGCCTGGGAAATAAAGGATTTTTAATGAGGGTTGGCTGAGGCCCTTTCACTGCTAGAGTAATTGCTCCTGGTAATTAATGTTCAGCTAGAAACTCGTTGGGGCCCTTTATGCTGCTGGCTAATTTGAAAACATAAGATTACATCCTGTTCCTGCTTTCAATGGCACTCTGTCTGTCTGTCTGTCTGTCTGTCTGTCTGTCTGTCTGTCTGTCTGTCTGTCTGTCTGTCTGTCTGTCTGTCTGTCTGTCTGTCTGTCTGTCTGTCTGTCTGTCTGTCTGTCTGTTTGTGTAGGGGCCCTGGTGTCTGGGAAGGTCTCTGCGGGGTAATCAGGGCGTTTTAACCAGTCAGTCTTTTATTCTTCACACCCTAAACCACTGCATAAAGCCAGCCAGTGGAGGAGGACTATAAATGTAGATATCCTAAACACAGCCTCTCCCCATTCTCTTCCCACTCTGATGTCAAAAAGCTGTGGGAACTCATCCAGCAAAATTTGCACTCAGCAACAGTAACAGCCCAGGCAGCTTTGGTTCTGACAGTGGGAGCTGTGAGGCGAGGAACAGGCCTGTCAGAGCAGCTGGTATTTGGTCTATATCCCAAATGGCACCCTATTCCCTACATAATACACTACTTTTGACTGGAGCTCTATGGGCCTTGGTAAAAAGTAGTACACTATGTAGGGAATAGGTTGCCACTTGGGATGCAGATTTGGTGTAGAGGAGCGAGGAGCCGGCCCAGCCCTATCCTTCAGTAATGAGATGAATGGACTATTTAGGAAACAGAGGCTTAAGTTACGGAGGGGCTGCCTGCCCAAACTATTTTGATGAGAGCGTTGTTAGTGCTGGAAAAACACCATGCCCATTTATTAAGCTTATAACAAAGCCTCATCCACATTCAGGCCTTTTTGCCCTAGAATGGATTTCGAAAGCAGATTTATGGAAATCGATTCTTGGCATAGTTCACAACAAACTTGTGACAGTCACAATATATAGAAATATTCCTGTGGCAGTATAGAACCTTACATGTAGCCTATGAGTGATGGCTGTCTGTCGTTATGGGGTAATTGGTGAACCTGCTGTGTGTGTGTCTATGGGAGGCCTGCTGGGTATTGTCGATGGCCCCAGCATACTCACCTCTGAGGCTTAGTGAAGTCTCAGCATGCCGCGTGCCGTGAGAGCCATATCCTGTCCAAGGATGTGCATGGATCATAACATTCCACCGTCTGTCGCTAAAAACACTAAGATGTTGCCGCAGTGGATAGCAGTCGTTTTACAGGCTGCTGACCAATTCTGCTATTGTTTTTTATGCTGATTTGAACTTGTTCGAGACTATCCTATCAACGGGACTTGAACTGTAATATTCTATGTTTCAAGGAGTCGTCCCCACAGTACATATGGACTTGGTTGACTTGCTGACTAGTAGGAATGGGATCCCTTTTCAGCCTCCCTGGAAATCCACCCTGGCCTGTTTCTGAGGTGGGGTGCGTGGGGGCTCTATTAGGAGAACACATGAGACTTCCGTTTTATAGCACAATTGAAATGTAAAGGTAATTACCAATTGAGCCGACATACAGTATCAATCAAATGTTTGGACACACCTACTCATTCAAGGTTTACTATTTTCTACATTATAGAATAATAGTGAAGACATCAACTATGAAATAACACATATGGAATCTTGTAGTAACCAAAAAAGTGTTAAACAAATCAAAATATATATTTTATATTTGAGATTCTTCAAAGTTGCCACCCTTTGCCTTGATGACAGTTTTGCACAAAGAATATTCCAAAACATGCATTCTGTTTGCAATGAGGCACTAAAGTAATACTACAAAAAATGTGGCAAACTAATTCACGTTTTGTCCTGAATACAAACTGTTATGTTTGTGGCAAATCCAACGCAACATATTAATGAGTACCAATCTCCATATTTTCAAGCATAGTGGTGACTGCATCAAGTTATGGTTATGCTGGTAAATCGTTAAGGACTGGGAAAATCAATCTACACTGGAGTTGCTTACCAAGAAGACAGTGAATGTTTCTGAATGGCCAAGTTACAGTTTTGACATAAATCTGCTTGCAAATCTATGGCAAGACCTAAAAATGGTCTAGCAATGACCAACAACCAATTTGACAACTTGAAGAATTTTAAAAAGAATACTGGGCAAATGACTCACTGAGAGACTCACTGCTGCAATCGCTGCCAAAGGTGATTCTAACATGTATTGACTCAGGGGGTTGAATACTTATCTAATCAATATACTATATATTAGTGTGTATTTTTTTTCCATGTTTAAAAAAAAATAATACAAATGTTAGCATTTTTCTTCTCCTTTTGACATTAGTATTTTGTGTAGATCATTGACAAAAAATGACAATTAAATACAATTTAATCCCACTTTGTAACACAAGAATGTGGGAAAAGTCAAGAGGTGTGAATACTTTGAAGGCGCTGTATATGTACTTATTATTGCTAATAATGCTGTGTGCCTTTTTAAAAATCTATAACTGTGGTTCCTGTTGTTGCAGGAACTGTTATCTATGTCAAAGACTGCTTGTGGAAATGAGTTTGTGGTTAACAAAATGTACCTGTTAGCGTGCATTAAGACACATTACCCAAGGGAGGGGGAAGTTCCCGAGCCCAGAATAGAAATATTGGTTCATAAGCTTAGCCAAGTGTGCCAGAAGCTGACGATGCATTGACCAACGCATTCCGTCTAAGAAGTATTGATGAAGTCATAGCACACTGTATTGACGAAGTAACTGCTGTGTTAAGGAAGTGCTGCTTAATAGTCTTGCCGTCCTAAGGAAGTTCTGTTTGTGTATTATTTGAGTCCGCCTGCACTTCAGTTCGGAGGTGAGCCCAAGGGTGTAGGCTGAGCCTGAGGCCTGTCTGTCTCTGAGTGGCTCCTGACGTCAAGGGGCTCTTGATCGTCTGCCTGAGACTAGGCAGGGCTAGGGAGAGAGACAGACAGGGGTTCCCCAGGGAGACTGACATCTGCAGTGCTGAACCCCACCCTGTTGGAGGCCCCCAGGACCCTACCCTGCTACAGGCCAGGCCACATCCACAGCCCTCCCCAGGCCCTAATTACAGAGGGGTTAGAGAGGCCATGCTCTCTGTGCGCCCCTTTTAATTCAGTGTGGAGATGTTTGTTTTGTTTCAGTCTCTATTCTCCTTCCCCACCCTGCATCCCTTACACTAGGATAACACAAAGGGTCAGAGATGGCTATCGCAATGGGAAAAGGTTTCAGAGGGAAGAGTAGAGGGAGCGAGGAAGAGACAGGGACACGTGAGAGTAAGTGCGAATAGCAGACGTCTTCACAATAAATGATCAAAAACTTCACAATATTTACATGACATTTGAGTCATTTTCAGATGCTGTTATACCAAAAGCAAGCATCTACAAAAGAACCCAATAAATCAGGGTTTAATGGTCTGTAATTGAGGCATTGTGGTGGGCGACGAAAGCAGACAGATACGTGGCACGGCCAGTGGTACAGAGTAAACATGATGCCACACAGTTTGTTGATCTCTCCACACGACATTCCTCCTGGCTGGGCTGGGGAGTCGGCCCGAGTTCAGCCAGATCGTTTACAGCAGCCAAATGGCAAAAGTCACTCAAACCTCAGTCGTGTGCTCCTTAGACCCTCCTGGGGATATGGGGGGACACTGGGTCCTTTTCTAGTGCAAGGTCACACACACAGATACCAAACGCACACATGAAGATTCACTGGGGCTTGAGGTGAGAGAACATGTTCCACTGTTCTCCATGACCTCTTCTATTAGATGTGCTCATCGAGACGTCTCTCTGTTTCCGTTCAAATCAAATAAAAGTGTACTGGTCGCGTGCACAGTTTAGCAGATGTTATAGCGGGTGCAGGGAAATGCTGGTTTTACTAGCTCCTAACAGTGCAGTAAAATGTCAAACAAGTACACAATCAAAAAAAAATAATTAAGAAATGTCAATGAATCCAGTTAACAACTCTAACACTATCAGTAATCCAAATGCAATCTATGCGTATATACACCAAAAATATATACCAAGAATGGCCCTTGGACAGAGTGATCTCCAGCCTTGTCCTCGTCAACACTCACACCTGTGTTAACAAGAGAATCACTGACATGATGTCAGCTGGTCCGTTTGTGGCAGGGCTGAAATGCAGTGGAAATGTTTTTGGGGGATTCAGTTCATTTGCATGGCAAAGAGGGACTTTGCAATTAATTGCAATTCATCTGATCCCTCTTCATAACATTCTGGAGTATATGCAAATTGCCATCATACAAGCTCAGGCAGCAGACTTTGTGAATATTAATATTTGTGTCATTCTCAAAACTTTTGGCCACGACTGTACACAGAGAGTTAACATTAATAATATGCATGTCAATCTCTCCTGGCTCAAAGTGGAGGAGAGTTTGACTTCATCACTACTTGTATGTGTGAGAGGTATTGACATGTTGAATGCACCGAGCTGTCTGTTTGAACTACTGGCACACAGCTTGGACACCCATGCATACCCCACAAGACATGCCACCGGAGGTCTCTTCACAGTCCCCAAGTCCAGAACAGACTATGGGAGGCGCACAGTACTACATAGAGCCATGACTACATGGAACTCTATTCCACATCAAGTAAATCATGCAAGCAGTACAATTAGAATTAAAAAACAGCAGAGACTGTAAAGCAACACAAACACAGGCACAGACACATGCATACAAACACATGATAACATACGCACTATACACACACGAACACATGGATTTTGTGTTGTAAATATGTGGTAGAGTATGGGCCTGAGAGAACACACTTAATATTGTGTGAAATCTGTTATGAATATATTGTAATGTTAAAAAAATGTATAATTGCCTTAACTTTGTTAGACCCCAGGAAGAGTAGCTGCTGCCTTGGCAGGAACTAATGGGGATCCATAATAAACCCCAGGAAGAGTAGCTGCTGCCTTGGCAGGAACTAATGGGGATCCATAATAAACCCCAGGAAGAGTAGCTGCTGCCTTGGCAGGCACTAATGGGGATCCATAATAAACCCCAGGAAGAGTAGCTGCTGCCTTGGCAGGAACTAATGGGGATCCATAATAAACCCCAGGAAGAGTAGCTGCTGCCTTGGCAGGAAATAATGGGGATCCATAATAAACCCCAGGAAGAGTAGCTGCTGCCTTGGCAGGTACTAATGGGGATCCATGTACAAAACATTATGAACACCTGCTCTTTCCATGAGACAGACTGACCAGGTGAATCCAGGTGAAAGCTATGATCCCTCATTGATGTCACCTGTTAAATCCACTTTAATCAGTGTAGATGAAGGGGAGGAGACAGGTTAAAGAATGAGTTTTAAGCCTTGAGACATGGATTGTGTATGTGTGCCATTCGGAGGTTGAATGGGCAAGACTAAAAGTGCCTTTGAATGGGGTATGGTAGTATGTAGTTTCCTGTGTGTATCAAGAATGGTCCACCACTTGACACTATGGCATTGGAGTCAACATGGGCCAGCCCCCTTGTGGAATGCTTTCGACACCTTGTAGTCCATACCCTGACTGAATGGAGGTTTTTCTGAGGACAAAAGGGGGTCCAACTCAATATTAGGAAGGTGTTCCTAATGTTTTGTTCACTCAGTGTATGTACAACAGTATATATTTCAGTGAGCTATGTCAAGAATCCAGTAGATTAATACACAGTGTGAAAACATTATAAAAGAAATGGTCCAGTGTTTTAATGTCTTTATATACTGTACATGGGACATCAGCGTTGTGTGTGTGTGTGTGTGTGTGTGTGTGTGTGTGTGTGTGTGTGTGTGTGTGTGTGTGTGTGTGTGTGTGTGTGTGTGTGTGTGTGAGAGAGAGAGAGTTCAGGAGTCTGTGTGTGTAGCTTGTGTGTGTTTTGTGTGACTGAGTGTTTGTTACTATGTGTGCAAAAAAGTCTCCAAGGTGCAGGACAGAGTACTGGCCCGGTAGACAGCTTGTGATTGCTGTTCAATAGTCTGATGGCCTATCGATAGAAGCTGCTTCCAAGCCTCTTGGTCACAGCTCTGATACACTTGTACCGTCTGCTAGACTGTAGCAGAGTGAGCAGTCCGTGGCTGAGGTCCTTAATGACTTTCTTGGCCTTCCTTCGACACAGTGCTGTAAATATCCTGGAGGGCAGGCAGGGAGCCCCGATAGCATGCCGAGCTGACCGTACCACCCTCTGAAGGGCCTTGCGGTTCAGGACTGTGCAGTCGTTGTACCAGGCGTTGATGCAGCCAACACTCAACGGTGAATGCGTGGACGTTTGACTTCTTCAGCCGCCTGAGGTTGAGGCGCTGCTGTTCCTTCTTCACCACGGTGTTGATGTGATGGGACCATCGACCACCGTTGGTCCTGCTGTGATCAAAACGTTTTTACCCCGAGATGTCATCATCTCACCTGGCATGGGTCCTGTCACATCTGCTCCCTGTGTGTGTGTGTGTTTTCCAAGTGGGTTAGGTAAACTGGCTGCCCTGTTCCTGACCCACAGACTCACTACACTGCTCTGCCATGTGCACTAGCAGTGCGGAACAAACAAATGATCCTTTTGCAATCTTTCCCCTCTGCGCTCTTGCAAATCTGGCAACCAAATGTTATGCGTTTCGCTTTGGAGACCCGAGCTGCTCAGGAGCACAATCTGTTCCATTGGTGCCATGATGACATCAGAGTGAGGGGCCAGGAAACACTCTCCACAGAGCTGGATAGGGCCTGGACCCTGTCTGAGAGGAGCTGGCGACACACACACACACTGGACTCCTCTCTGCACAAACACAGACACACCCACACCCAAAGTCACATCTCAAACTCTCACTGTAAGAGTCTGTCCTCAAATTAAACAACTACATCCGCCTGGATTGACGGATCCTTTGGTTTCATTGTCTGTGTACCGCTGTGTACATGTGCAATGAATTGAACTGTAAAAACAGCAGCCATCAACTATTATGGGCGAATAGATTAATGTGTATAACTCTCTTTAGTCCCCGTGATATGCAACTTTTCAGGGAAGCCAGGAAGCAATACACACAGCCAGTTACGAAAGCCAAAGGCTAGCTTTCTCAAACAGAAATGTGCATCCTGTAGCACTAATTCCAAAAAGTTTTGGGTTACTGTAAAGTCCATGGAGAATAAGAGCACCACTTCCCAGCTGCCCACTGCACTGAGGCAAGGAAACACTGTCACCACCGATAAATCCATGATAATCGAGAATTTCAAGAAGCATTTCTCTACGGCTGGCCATGCTTTCCACCTGGCTACCCCAACCCCGGCCAACAGCTCTGCACCCCCCGCAGCAACTGGCCCAAGCCCCCCCTGCTTCTCCTTCACCCAAATCCAGACAGCTGATGTTCTGAAAGAGCTGCAAAATCTGGATCCCTACAAATCAGCTGGGCTAGAAAATCTGGACCCTCTCTTCCTAAAATAATCCGCCGCCATTGTTACAACCCCTATTAGGCGTCTGTTCAACCTCTCTTTCATATCGTCTGTGATTCGTAAAAATTGGAAAGCTGCCGCGGTCATCCCCCTCTTCAAAGGGGGAGACACGTTTGACCCTAACTGTTACAGACCTATATCCATCCTGCCTGTGTTGTTGTTTGTGTCGCAATGCTTTGCTTTATCTTGGCCAGGTTGCAGTTGTAAATGAGAACTTGCTCTCAACTTGCTCTCAACTGGCCTACCTGGTTAACTAAAATAAAATAAAATAAAATAGTCCAGACACAATCCCCCAAGCTCGCTCGCACAGCGTATGCGTGTCAGGATTAGGGTTAGGGGGAGGTACAGAGGGCCCATATCTCAGATTTAGCTAGAAGGGCCAAATGGAGGTTGCCTGGCTGGTTGGGAAGCAAAAACAAATGTGGGATCTGGCATTCGTACAGACATCAACACACGTAAATTAATGATAAGAGACATCGTCCCTCCCGCTCATAATCCTCTCCCTCCACTCCCCCACTCCTCCACGGTTGGTTTGCCCCGAGCAGCGATGGGAGGACTTGGTCTCTCTCCAGGCCAGGAGCAGAGCCCATGGGGCCTCTAACATCTGCTATGGTAACCTTGTTTGCTATGGCAACAGGGCCAATAAAGAGAACTACTCTCACAGTTTTTTTTGTGAGTGTTGTATCAGCTCCAACAGGGGAGTTTCATGGGAGAAGAACCTATTATGTGTTTGTGGGGCTTATGAATGTACCATAAGTTTTCAGGTCTGCACATTTGGGTGTGTGCGTTCATAGTGACAGTGGTGGTGGCTCATCGTTAAAACGACCTGCGATTTATAAATACAATTTATCCCTTGTGACCTCCCTTGAACTCTCGATATAAAAAAACGATTGTGTACAGTCGTGAAATACACACTTTCAGGAATAGTGCACATGTATTTATGGATATGTAGATACTATAGACAGTCACGCTGTACATATATCAAGTATGTCAAGTCAGTGACCTCATCCAGTGACATACACCGCTCGCCTAAGACAATATAACCATGGAGTCAACCTCCTCATCATAGATCAACCCAACAGAAATATCTACAGACACGTCTCTGCAGTGTGTCAGGCAGATCGATGGCTGTCCTCTCCTCTTATTTGGCCATAGAACCTTACTACTAACTACTGTATCATGTGCCAACAGTGTAATTGCGGTTGATGGGTTAGGCCACAGCCAGGCTGTAGAGGCAGACCACAGGCCACTGTCACGGCCACACTGCAACCCATGATTTAGTGGCCTATGGTGGCCATGCCTCATCACCACACTGTGAAACGTGCTAAAACAGACAGGGTAGCATTGGCTGTGGATGGCTGAGTGTATTGAAGGGATTGTGGCCACCGCCTCACACTAGGTCAATGGTTTGACTTTCACTGGTTTTCAGGCTCAATGCTCCAAGACCTCCAAAACAAAACACACTCCTACAGGAAAGAAGAAAAGGTGTGTGTTTATGTGGAGTGTGAGTTTTTTTAGCGTACCTGTGTGTGTGTGTGTGTGTGTGTGTGTGTGTGGGCTGAGAGCAAGCTCATGTGGTGGTCTGACACGGTAATGGAGTGAGGGGCTAATGGAAGGGCTTGGCTGGGGGTTAGGTAAGATTTCTCAATCAGCCCTCAGCTGTGCAGTGTCCACTGAAGCCTCCCTCCCAGACAGGCTTAACACATTCTAAGCTCGCTTCGAGGCAGACAATACTGAGTCATCCAGGAACGCTCCGGACGACCAGGTGTTTTCGCTCTCCGAGGCTGACTTGAGGAAATCTCTCAAAATAATAAATACTCACAAAGCCACCAGCCCAGATGGCCCCTTGTGTGTGCTCTGACCAGCTGGTGGGCATCTTCTCAGAACGTTTCAACCTGTCCCTGTCCCAGGCTGTAGTCCCCACTTGCTTCAAGGAGACCACCATCATCCCAGTGCCCAAAAAGACCAAGGTGACATGTCCAAATGACTATCGTCCCGTCCCACTCACTCCGGTCATCATGAAGTGCCTTGAGAGGCTGGTCATGGCCCATATCAAGGCCAGCATGCCAGGCACACACTCCAATTTGCCTACCACTCCAACAGATCCCCGGGAGAGCCACTTCCATCGCTATTCACACGGCCCTAACACATCTGGGCAAGAAGAACACCTACGTGAGAACGCTGTTCATTCACTACAGTTCATTGTTCCAAAACTCCATCCCACCAAAACAGGCTGAAATTTCAAGCAGTCTTTTCAAACGGCTCTTACACTAAAAGGTCATTATCAATTTCACGGTATTATTCCAACCTCATAGTGTGGAAATGTGTATATAAAACACAGGAAATTCACATTTTTGACTGCACTGGGCCTTTTTTAAAAGTTGAATTCATTCCCAGCTAAGCCAATTAAAATGTATACCCCGCTCTGCACAATGTCAAGATTGAATTGTAGCACATTTTACAGGGCTTAGTGTGCAGTTCTGTACACACGCTATCACTGTGGCTACTTGGCAGCTATTAGCCAAGGAAAATACTGAGGTAATGCTTTAAACTTGTTGACGATTCTCGCTAACTAGAACTAGCTAACTTTCTAATCCTTACAAAGACGTTGGCTACCATCCACATCTGTGGTTGGCAGTATGTTCAATTCTTGAAATCATCATCGCAATAGAAGAAAAAGGAAGTTATTAAGATAAACAACGTGTTGCGGTGAGGTGTGCTCATAAGCTCTGATTAGGCCGCAGTGTTGGGTAGAATACTGTTCCAGTTATAGATAGGGCTTTACAAACCACACTTGTTTCCACCCACATCAGGAAGTGTTTAAACTGTTAACTTGCAGTGTAAAGCTAGCGCCGGTTAACCATACACAGATGTTTTTATTTATTTTATGTGTGTTTTAAAAAACTGTGTTTTGTTAACTTTAAAGGGTTGTGGCCAGAGAAATGTACGTGACATATATGCGAAGTTTACATCTTTGAGCCGGTGCCCAGAAAACAGTGGTTATCTTCATGTACTGTGCCATATCTCGGTAAACCTGCTTTTAACAACTTGTACACACGGAGACAAGCACAGGGCCTCCGCTGTGTTAGGGTAGAAGAATACGTGTGTCTTTGTCAGTGTAACTAAATAGCCCAGCTGAGGGTTATTGACGGTTGTGGAGCACGGCCAGTCCTTTGATGGAGCATTAGTTTGCATTCTGGAGCCTGGGTGACAATGAGTTTGGACTCTAGAATGCCAGCTCAGCAACATTTGGACAGACAAATAAATCATATCAAATTATTTTCAAAATGTACTTGCTCGTTATGAATCAGCATTCTAGGGTTAGGCTTAAAGCAACATTTGTCAGTTATCTTAAAAATGTCCACTCTGGCCCCAATTGCAAGTGTAGAACCAATAAGCCTATAGCAACCGTAGACTCCAACAATAACAAAACATGATAAAATAGGCCTATAACCCATTAACCTCATATAAACTCAGATGGATAAATGTTTTTCTATAGTTTCACTTGACTTTACCAACATCCAGGCTTGCCTGCAACAGCTAACCAATCTTATTGTAGAAATGTGATCTTTCCCTGACCGTTGGTGTAGAGTCAGGGGTCCTGACTTTAGAGGGTAGGGTTTATTTGTGCAGGCTGTAGAGGCCAGTACCACACACTTTGACCATTAACTACCTAGGGTTACTGAGCAAACAGGCCAAATCAGTCCACTGTGCTAAAAAAGTCAACCTACAAATTAGCCATCTGAATCTGGGGTGTATAGCTAGCTGTGTTAGCATTAGGTGTTGACACGTAGACCTACATCTACAACCGGACTACCACAGTAAGTAAGTTACCACAGACAATTATTTTAAGAGTGCCGAGCTACTTTATGAAAGGAAGTAACACTAAATAAAGAAGTGTTTGAGCTCTCCCTTCTGTGCAGTATACAAAGGCCTTGGATCAAGGCTACATACACTATATACACAACAGTATGTGGACACCCTTTCAAATGAGTGGATTTGACTATTTCAGCCACATCCACTGCTGACAGATGTATAAAATCAAGCACACGTCCATGCAATCTCCATAGACAAACATTGGCAGTATAATGGCCTTACTGAAGAGCTGTGACTTTCAACATGGCACTGTCATAGGATGCCACCTTTCCAACAAGTCAGTTTGTCAAATTTCTGCCCTGCTAGAGCTGCCCCGGTCAACTGTAAGTGCTGTTATTGTGACGTGGAAACATCTAGGAGCAACAAAGGCTCAGCCGCATGGTGGTAGGCCACAAAAGCTCACAGAACGGGAGCCCCGAGTGCTGAAGAGCGTTGCGCGTAAAAATTGTCTCTCCTCTGGACTCTGGAGCAGTGGAAACGCGTTCTCTGGAGTGATGAATCACACTACCTGCCCCAATGCATAGTGCCATCTTTAAAGTTTGGTGGAGGAAGAATAATGGCCTGGGGCTGTTATTCCAGTGAAGGGGAACCTTAACGCTACAGCATACAATGACATTCTAGATGATTCTGTGCTTCTAACTTTGTGGCAACAGTTTGGGAAATGCCCTTTCCTGTTTCAGCATGACAATGCCCCCAGGCACAAAGCAAGGTCCATACAGAAATGGTTTTTGAGATCGGTGTGGAAGAACTTGACTGGCCTGCACAGAGCCCCGACCTCAACCCCATCGAACACCTTTGGGATTAATTGTAATGCTGACTGCGAGCCATGCCTAATTGCCCAACATCAGTGCCCGACCTCACTAATGCTCTTGTGGCTGAATGGAAGCAAGTCCCCGCCCCAATGTTCCAACATCTAGTGGAAAGCCTTCCCAGAAGACTGGAGGCTGTTATAGCAGCAAAGAGGGGACCAACTCCATATTAATGCCAATGATTTTGGAATGAGATGTTCGACAAGCAGGTGTCCACATACTTTTGGTCATATAGTGTATCTTAGCAATGGTATCAGGTCTACATGTTGATTCATGTTGGTTTCTCTCGCCCAGATGAAGTTCACTGTCAAGATTCCATTGATACACCTTATACATCCGATGCCAAAGATGCCCCGAGTGCTGCAACCACAGACGCCCCAGGTGCTGCACCCACAGACGCCCCGGGTGCTGCAACCACAGACGCCCCAGGTGCTGCACCCACAGACGCCCCAGGTGCTGCACCCACAGATGCCCCGGGGGCTGCACCCACAGACGCCCCGGGGGCTGCACCCACAGACGCCCTGGCTGCTGCACCCACAGACACAACAGGTAAGATCTTAATAAGATCCCTGACCAAAGTCCACATCAAAGCTTTGAAGTCAGTAGTTAGGCCTATATGCTATATCCAAGGGGATGACAATGGATCATGATTTTAAGATTGTCTCTCACTACGCCTATTCAAATTCTAGGAACATAATATTGCTAGAAGTAGAGACTTTGTATAGCTCTGGATAATGAATATAGGGTAGAGTAATGAGTATAATACCTTTCCATTAACCATTGGTCAATCATCTATAAGTGAATTACATTCCACCCATTCGTAATGCATTTAATGACAGTTATAACCTCAGCAGAGCTAGTAGGCCTAGTGCTCAGAGTTCTATCACACTGCTCTTCCGGTTTAGGAGTCACAGCCCTCGCAGACGACACTCAAAATACTGATGCTGATTATTATTTCATCTGATTGTCCTCTTACTTCTTGTTCTTCATTTCCTTCTCTCTATTTAAAGAAAACAGAACTAGATACTAATTATGTTGATTAAAAAAAAGATGTTGCTAAAACCGAACACAACTCGTCCCCAATAACAGTCTTCCTCCCAAATGAACTTCAATCCACTTGACCCTACATTTGGTCACTTCCCTTTTGCAACTGTCGGTTTGTTATTATACGTTGTCCTGTCCACCTGTCCAGTCTGTTCGTCTCTACCAGTACCCGTTGCATGTTTGTTTGTTTTCTTCTTCACTTCCATTGTCTTCCATCAGGTGACTGGGTTAGGATAGGTCAAAAACTAGGGTCGTGATGGGGCATGTGGGTGGGATTGTGAGGATTCCGGAGGGTGGTCAAGGGGACTGGGTATTCGGAGCTGTATGTTTTCAATAAAAATGTTTTAAAAAACAGGTACTGATGCCACCATCGAACCCCAAGCCCCTGTAGACGACAAGGCCACTACCGTCGCTAACTCCACAGCTGACAACACTGCTGGGAACAGTACTCCAGTACCAGACCAGGACACTGCCTTCACTCCAGTACCAGACCAGGACACTGCCTTCACCTCCATGGTGCCAGAGCATGACCCTTTAGCCACAGGTGACACCTCTGGCACCACAGCTGGACCTGGTGTTGACACACAGGGCACTAAAGCTACTGATGACCCGGGTGCACCTGTTGTGCAACTGGGGCACCAGGCCCCTGTTTTTGTTCTTGTGAGTAATACCCAACTACATCATGGTGGGGAATGCCTACAATGTATTTAGATGCTGTATCATATTAACATGCTAAAAGAAGGCTCAAGACAGTACATTTCCTTCAAATTCCCTGTATCATAAGTCAATGTAAAGGGGCTGCTGCCTATATACATAGACTTAAAATCACTGGCCACTTTAATAATTGGAACACTAGTCTCTTTAATAATGTTTCCGTATCTTGCATTACTCATCTCATATGTATATACTGTATTCTATACTATTCTACTGTATCTTAGTCTATGCCACTCTGACATTGCTCAGAGATACCATATATTTATATATTCTTAATTCCATTCCATTGTGTGTATTGGGTATAAATTGTTAGATATTACTTGTTAGATATTACTGCACTATCGGAGCTAGAAACACAAGCATTTCACTACACCCAATAACATCTGCTAAACACCTGTGACTAATAAAATTGGATTTGATTTGAGGGTAGCAGATGATTAGTGAATGGAGAGATACGTTTACAAATCTGATGTCAACTAATGAGTGAAAGCTTTATGCCGTCTCTGTTTCTGCAGCCCATTGTTGAGTGTGTGGACAAGGAGGCAGTGAAGGACAAGGACACAGTCAAGGTGGAGCTTTCTTCAGAAACTAGCTGTGTGAGTATCGACATGTTTTACTGTTATTATGAAATACATCCTTATGGACTTTTCCCATGCCCTATTAGCCTCTGTGGTGTACCACACGACCCAGGTCTCATCTGTTACAGTACAGTATAGTCTAAGCCATTAACAAGGGTATCTCTGGTACAGTTACCCTGCCCCCATCCTCTACCAGTGTATACTGTGCTGTACTCTTTTCCCAACCGCAACGCTAACAGAGATATCAGCCTGTACCAACCAGCTACCTGTGAGACCGACATACAGACAGAGATAGACAGACAGGAGGAAAAAGTTGGGGCCCCTTACCCCTCAACCCTGCTGCCACATTCCTTTATACCCTGGCCCTTATCTGGCTCCCAGCACCTTGGCCTGGGAGGAAGTCTCTGTTTCATTCCACTTAGCCACGGGAAGATTAATACACCTCAAACTGTTCGTTGGAAATATGGGGCCTGATATAAAGGCAGATGTTTTCTCAGATATTCTTTAGCCGTTCTAAATCATCCGTCCATCTGTCGCCATAGATAAATGAGGAGGAGGACTGATGTCTCCTCCCTGGGCGCCTCTGTGGGCTGTATGGGTCTAAGGTCAGTGGAAGAATAGTAGGGGTGTAGCATGGGTCGCTGGCAACTGACTAGGTATTAACCTTTCCCTTTCCATGAAACGAGATCCATTCCAAAGAAGAGGAAAATCTCTCAATGAGAAAAGTCATGTAATGTGGTCTCCAAAAAATGTGCCCTGTAAATTCCCATGGGAAGCAGTCCCTTTTTCTGAAGAACCAGTCAACACTCCCTATAAATAGCAGCACCTAATAATAACACAATTATTATAAAGAACAGACACATTAGTCTCACTCAAATGTCAATAACAAATAGCACTCTCGCAGACCTAGAAATAGAAATGCAGACATGGAGTCGTGGTTTAAGAGTGAGGCGCGACGGAGAAGGGTGACATCTTACGAGTTCCAACCCGACTTTGCTATTTAGTGACTTTTTTGTACAGAAAAGTCATACTATTATTACATATGTCAAAGCACTTCTGGACATCAGATTACTAACCTTGATTTTGACTTCAAATCCGACTTCAACTTCTACTAAGCTGTTCCCTTGTTCATGTACGGCCTTAGCCCAAATGACAGATGATTGGCTAAAGAGTAAGGATGACAGGGAGTTAGTGGGTGCAGTGTTGTTAGACGTTAGTGTTTCTTTCGATGTAATTGATCATGTACTATTGCCAGGTAAACTCAAGTGTTATGGATTCACATCCACTTCTCTATCCTGGATGGAAAGCTATCTATCCAGAAGAACACAGATTTCTATTAATGGGAGTTTCTCATACAGTATACATCTAAGCTGTGGGATTCCGCAAGACAGCTGTCTAGGTCCCCTCTGCTACATTTTTACAAATGATTTACCATCTGTAATTGAAAAGCAAGTGTGGTAATGTATGCTGATGACTACTATGTATAGTGCTGCATCAGCACATAATGAGTTAACTGATGTACTGAAAACATGAACTAAGAAATGCGAGTGGGTTGCTAAGAACAAATTGGTGTTTCTAAGACCAAAAGTATTGTGTTTATCCCTAGAAATATGCTTGCTTCTGAAGCGCAATTAAAATGTTTCAATGGCTGGAGTGACTGTAGAACAATTGAAAAAGACCAAACTACTTGGCATCAGAATTGGATGCATCGCTATCCTGGTCTGATTATATCAACAACATTGTTATTAAAATGGGAGAAGGTTTGTGACAAGAAAATGCATTTACTTTGTCAGGTGATTCAATCTTTGGTCCTGTCACACCTAGAGTGGTGTCCATTAATATGGTCATCTGCAGTAAAAATATATCCAGTACCAGTCAAAAGTTTGGACACACCTACTCATTGAAGGGTTTTTCTTTATTTTGACTATTTTCTACATTGCAGAACAATAGTGAAGACATCAAAACTATGAAATAGCACATATGGAATCATGTAGTATTAAAAAAAAAGTATTAAACAAATCAAAATATATTTGAGATTCTAGATTCTTCAAAGTAGCAACCCTTTGCCTTGATGACAGCTTTGCACACTCTTGGCATTCTCTCAACCAGCTTCATGAGGTAGTCACCTGGAATGCATTTCAATTAACAGGTGTGCCTTGTTAAAGTTAATTTGTGGAATTTCTTTCCTTCTTAATGCGTTTGAGCCAATCAGTTGTGTTGTGACAAGGTAGGGTTGGTATACAGAAGATAACCCTATTTGGTAAAAGTCCATATAACGGCAAGAACAGCTGAAATAAGCAAAGAGAAACAACAGTCCATCATTACTTTAAGACATCAAGGGTCAGTCAATCTAGAAAATTTCACAAACTTTCAAAGTTTCTTCAAGTGCGGTCACAAAAACCATCAAGCGCGATGATGAAACTGGCTCTCATGAGGACCTCATGAGGACCGCCACAGGAAAGGAAGACCCAGAATGACCTCTGCTGCAGAGGATAAGTTCCCTCCTGTATTCCCTGTACTCACTGTTCACCCATGACTGCACGCCTCCAACTCAATCATCAAGTTTGTAGACGACACAACAGTAGCTGGCCTGATTACCAACAATGACAAGACAGCCTACAGGGAGGAGGTGAGGGCCCTGGCAGAGTGGTGCCAGGAAAATAACCTCTGCCTCAACGTCAACAAAACGAAGGAGCTGATCGTGGACTTCACGAGACAGCAGAGAAAGCACATCCCAATCCACATCAATGGGACTGCAGTGGAGAAGGTGAAAAGCTTCAAGTTCCTTGGCGTACACATCACTGACAATCTGAAATGGTCCGCCAACACAGACAGTGTGGTGAAGAAGGAGCAATAGCGCCTCTTCAACCTCAGGAGGCTGAAGAAATTTGACTTGGCCCCTAAGACCCTCACAAACTTTTACAGATGCACCACTGAGAGCATCCTGTCGGGCTGTATCACCTTCTGGTACGGCAACTGCACCGACCGCAAGCGCAGGGCTATCCAGAGGGAAGTTCGATCTGCCCAATGCATCACCAGGGGCACACTGCCTGTCCTCCACGACACCTACAGGAATCCAATGTCACAGGCAGGACAAGAAGATCATCAAGGACATCAACCACCCAAGCCACTGCCTGTTCACCCCGCTATCATCCAGAAGCTGGAACCGAAAGATTGAAAACAGCTTATATCTCAAGGCCATCAGACTGTTAAATGGCCATCACTAGCCGGCCTCCACCCTGTACCCTCCCCTGAACTCAGTCACTGTCACTAGCCGGCTACCACTCGGCTGCTGCCCTATGTAAACAGACATGAAATCACTGGTCACTTTAATAATGGAACTCTAGTCACTTTAATGTTTATATACTGTTTTACTCATTTCATATGTATATAATGTATTCTGCTGTGTTCTAGTCAGTGCCATTCCGACACTGTTCTTCCTAATATTTATATATTTCTTAATTCCATTATTTTACTTTGATATTTGAGTGTATTGTTGTGAATTGTAAGATATTACTGCACTGTTGGAGCTAGGAACACAAGCATTTCGCTACACCCACAATAACATCTGCTAAATATGTGAATGTGACCAACAAAACTGGATTTGATTTTTGCTGCTACTAATCTCTTCTTTATTTTACTTTTATTATCTATCCTGATGTCTAGTCACTTTACCCTGCATTCATGTACATATCTACTACCTCAAATACCTTATTATCTATCCTGATGCCTAGTCACTTTACCCTGCATTCATGTACATATCTACCTCAAATACCTTACTATCTATCCTGATGCCTAGTCACTTCATGTACATATCTACCTCTAATCCCTGCACATTGATCTGGCACTGGTACTCGCTGTATAAAACTTTATTCTTGTGTATTTTATTACCCTTGTGTTACTATTTTTATATTCAATTTTTTACTCTGCCTTGTTGGGAAGGGTTCGTAAGCAAGCATTTCACAGTAAAGTCTACACCCGTTGTATTCGGCGCATGTGACAAATAAATTTTTATTTGAGAGGCCCACTGTGATGAACATAGAGATCCAGAACCCTGCTTTAAAGAGTCACTGGTGAGTGAGTGAGTGAGTCTCTTCCATTACGCAAAGGCTTATGGCGTGGTGAACGCACGGACATAACAGCCTACTGTATTGAACACGATGGAAGACAGAGAGCTGGTTTCAAGTGCAGGGCGCAGCAGGTGTTTATTGTAAAGGACCACAGGAGGAGGCAGGTAGCTGGGTCCAGGGGCAGGCAGAAGGTCATACACAGGGGGTCCAAAAAGGCAACAGTACAGGCAGGGAAAAGGCTAGTAACGTCGTCCAGGAGATCAGGCAATAGGTCAATAACAGGAAATTCGATAGGCTAAAATACAGGCAAAAGGCATCATTAGTGAGGCAGGAAAAAACTATCATACACGGGAGGTGTAAATTACGGTAAACCCAGCGCTCCGAATAGAAGTGTGTCACAAAACAAACAATACCTCACAATGATGGGGTGCAAAGAACTGAACTAAATAGCGTGTGAGAACAAACAGATTAGAAATCAGTGTTGTGGTTTTAACACATGATAAATAAACGTATGTTTATAGTTCAAATAGTGAGCAAAACGATATGATCATTAATCTGAAACCTTTTTCCCATAGTCAGTGACCAAGAGAATCATGGAGGATTCAGCCTGGTGCACAGGAGACTGCAACCTTAAACTGTTCCAGGAGGAGAACTCTAACACACTGGTTTTGACACGAGCTAATGGTAGGTTTACCTGTATTGTCTTATGTACTAGAATGATGTGTTTGATTTATTTATTTTGATTTATGGGGGGGACTTTGAGTATTTGAATGATTAGAAATTGAAAGGTGCCTTTTTCACAACTGCCATTTGTCTCTCCCCTAACAGGTGGAGTCAAAGAATTGTCAGAGAGCCTGAACAGCCAAGACATCAAGGGCCAGGTGTGATCCCTGTTAGCACTAGAGATGGAGTCTTCAATACTGTATTTATTCATGTTGTACTATCTTTTGTACACAACTCTGAATGTACTGTGACACGAGTGCCATGCCGGCTTTAGTTAGTAGTTTCATAGCAACCGCGATTGCAATTTGTTTATAGGAGAGACACAGAGAGTATAGGGAACCAAATGGGGAAGGGAAACACAAGGCCCCACTTACAAATCACTTTGATTTAATATAAATCCCAGGAGTGAACAGTCCCATCACCAGGGTGAGGAATCTCCCCCAGCTTCCCAGAGTCCCCCCCCCCCCAATGACGTCTCTACCAACTGACACGGCCCTGTGATCACAACACTGGCGACAGTCCCTCCTCCCCCTCTCTCTGTGATGTTGTCTTGTCCTGTGTATCCCTGTCTAGGTTACAAACTCTACCTTGGTCCCCTCCTAGATACAGTTATTGAGCCCATTCACTTTAATCACTTGAACAGCCATATTGAAATGTGCCTGAACTAATCATGTCAACTTCTTGTCACTTATTGTCATGCCAATGAGTGAGGTTAAGGTTAAGACTGTTGGTGCTATCATTATTGTCATGCCATGTTTCCAATTGGCTCATTCATCCCACCTTCTCTCCCCTGTAACTATTCCCCAGGTCGTTGCTGTGAATGAGAATGTGTTCGGTCAACTTACCTGGTAAAATAAGGGTTAAAAAAATAAAATCAGCAATGGAGTTCAATTGGCAAGAGATCTGGTGGGATCTAGGTTAGCACATTGGCTAGCTAGCAAGCAATCCTAGATTCATGAGCAGAGTAGCTAGCTGCCTGTCTTTTATTTTTTATTTTTGGAAAAATGTATTTGCTGCATTGCCGCTGGCTAGCAAGGTCACCAATTCATTGCCGCTGGCTGTCAAGGTCACCAATTTGAAAACTGTCCATGTCTTCATAATTTACACTTTACTGAATTCACAATTAGTTTAGCTTTACATCTACACTGCTGATGACAAGATTGTGTACGAAGCTAACGTCCCTGCAAGCAAGCATAAAAATATACCGTCTATGTCGTAAATGTCTCCTTCTTTGACTGCTTTCAGCATCCGTCTTCATCTGCCAATTTTTTTTTAGTTAGCTAGCTAATTTGTTGGTGGCACATTTTGCAAGTTTCTGGTCCATCTACACACCACTCTTTGAAAGGCAACTTTCCCTGCGAAATCCAATATGGCTGCCAACTGATAAAAGCCTTTTCACTTCTTTAGATGTTCTGTGTTTTTTGTATGTTTGAAAGTCTAATTGCCTGAAAAATAAGTTAAATATAACAGATTTGCAGTAGGGTCACTATGATTATATAACTCAGTATTAACCAGTCATCTCTGTCTCTCTCTTTATTTATTTATTTGTCATTTGTTCGTTCTCTTTCTCGTTTGTTCATTCTCTCTCTTTCTCTCTTGTTTGTTCGTTCTCTCGATTTCTTTTTTTTCTCTGTAGCTGGGTGTGGTGGAGGCAGCTCCTCAGTGGGGTAAACACTCTTCCACCATACTGGTGTCTCTGCTCATCACTGGCCTGCTGCTGGCTGCTGCCCTCATCGGAGGCTACTGTCTGAAGAAACACTGCAGACACAACGCCAAGGGCATGAGGCTGGTCAGTCATCGTTGTTAGGCTATTTACTTACAGTCAAATCAAATCAAAGCGTCACGTGCGCCGACTACAACACCTTACAGTGAAATGCTTACTTACAGGCTCTAACCAATAGTGCAAAAAAGGTGTTAGGTGAACAATAGGTAAGTAAATAAATAAAATAACAGAAAAAGACAGGCTATATACAGTAGCGATGCTACATACAGACACCGGTTAGTCAGGCTGATTGAGGTAGTACAGTGTGAACACGTAGGGCTATTCACCGGTTTACTGTTGTGGTTGACCGTTGTTTCAATGCATCTAGATTCTAGTTGCAATATGTAGGCTACCCTAGATCTCATTCGTGTATGACCTTAGGGTGGTACCCATTAGTTGTACTGTATTGTATTACAGCACTGATTAACCTTGAGCATAGGCCAGATGTGCCCTGTCCACTTAGCTGCAGCTCCACCGGGTTAAGTTGTCAATGATTTGATGTAGATGGTACACTGTACAGCTTATGGTGAAATGGAGTTTTTATCATTGTGTGATTTCAAACAATGTTTTCACTGACCTGTGTTCCATTAATTCAACATGCAAAGCTCGGTGTTTTCAATAAAATTGTACATTCCCCCAAAATATAATACACGCATTTTTGCAGGCAAATTTTTCTGTTTCATGATATTTCTAACACTGATACAAATCAAAATGGGAAAATAATATAAACACTTTATTTTAGAGGAATTGTTGCCTGCCTTGTAATTTGTCACGGAGGAACTTTATAAATGTTTTCGTTTATAAAGTTCCTCCGTGACAAATTACAAGGCTGGCAACAATTCCTCTAAAATAAAGTTTTTATATTATTTTCCCATGTAAACTTTTATTTGTCAAGTCAGTTAAGAACTAATTCTTATTTACAAAGACGGCCTACACCGACCAAACCTGGACGATGCAGGGCCAATTGTGCGCTGCTCTATGGGACTCCCAATCACGGCCGGTTGTGATACAGCCTAGATTCAAACCAGGGTGTCTGTAGCGACTCCTCTAGCACTGAGATGCAGTGTCTTTGACCGATGCACCACTCGGGAGAACTTACAGCAACACTGAGTTCCAGCAGCACACGCCCTATATAATGAGATTTATACAGCTGTGTGCGCGTGCGCGTCTGCGCATGCAACGGTTTCAACTCCTTGCCAAAGAGCTACAGCTGTTTTTTTCTAAGACCAGTCAGTACTGAGGTCACATGATAAAGACCCTCACCGGGTATGTGCCTTAGAGAGAAACCCAGAGAGAAGAGCCATATTGTGGACGTCACTGCTTTAGTTCAGTTACAACTGTAGCTCAACTCCTCTAAGGGTTTTTGATACTTACAATCTATTCCAGTGATTTATTAGATTCTAACATTCAAAATTGGTGGTGTGTACTGTATACAGTAGCATATTGTTAAATATATCCATCCATGTTTGTTTGTAATAGTCCAGCAGCATGTTGATGTTATGTTGATCGTGTTCGTGTGTTTGCCCAGGCTGAGGATGCGTACCCAGTGGATGAGGAGAACCAGGGGAACACCCTGGTGTCTGTGGCTCCTCTCAACCCCCTTGAGACCCAGGAGAAGCCTGCTAACGGGGATTCCCATGAGGCCGCCAAGACTCAGCCCCCTCCCACCAACGGCCACTCCACCACCAACATGGCAGACACAGAGCTGTGAAGACCCCCCTAGAACCCCTGGAGAAGAATGAAACTTACCCCCCCCCCCCCCCACCATCCCTCTAACACCAACCCTTCCCCTCAGAACACGGCAGAACTCCAGAAACCCCATCCTACAGTGGACATCAAGGACGAAAAACTGCCCCTCATAACCCCAATAACCCCCACATAAACACTCCTTCAGACTCTCCATGTCCCCCACTTCGGCTACATACAACTCCATGGTAAAGACAGATAAGATTGATGATGATAAGGCTTGATACTAATGTGAATGATGATGATAATAATGATGTCGAGGGCTTGTGTCCCTGTCCCTTGGATGCTTTCATCATCCAGGCCTGGAGGCTGGGCCGAGGCAGGCCTGGAGGCTGGGCCGAGACAGGCCTGGAGGCTGGGCCGAGGCAGGACTGGGTGGGGAGGGAGGGTTTTACGTTGTTAATCACCACTGGCTCCACGACGGCAGCTGGGGTCACATCAACCACGTCATGTGCCCTGACTGCACGTCATCAGGTTTAAAGCTTCCTTCCAAAAATCCGTTAACCCTAAATTGAAGCAAAGCTTCACGTTCAATTCAAATTGGTCCTTAGACCTTAGTTGACCGTACAAAATAGCAACAAAAAAATGTAACATCCTTAAATCTGTTTACAAAGTTCTGAGTGGAATAAAGGAGCGCTCTGAGCTTGTTTGTTCATCTTTGTGCATGCTTGTGTGTTTGTGCTTGTTTTCTGTGTATGGGTGTGTATTTGTGCTAGCAATTTTGTGTGTGCGCAAGACTGTCTGCGTGCGTGTTTTTGCGTGTGTGCGTCAGCTATACATTTTTTTTCTTCTCAATTTTGTAAAATGAGTAGACAAGGTGATGGCTTAGGGAGTTAGGACCCCAGTAGTGGCGATGAGAGGGGTCCTCTTTTGGTGCTTAATCTCACCGCCAATCTGTAGGAGACGAAGCAGGAAATAATTCTCCCCTTCATTACTGCAAGCTGAACCCAGATCAGCCAATGGTCTGACAGGAGGTAGAAAAAGAAGATCCACACAGTGTCACCATGGCAACTGCTGAAAACCATACCAGACTGATTTGTATAATGTCTGGGGCACGGTGTAGTGTATATAGAGGTCAGGTGTGCCAATCCTTTCAAATAAGTCAGTATTATGATATTTGTAATACCTTTTGTAATGGTATAGAATTAGACACTTAATACATACAGTATTATACTGAACAATGTTAAATAATATGCTTTTGTTTTATCATGTTTTTGTGACTCTTGTGTACTCACTCACACTTGCATTGTTCTAAGCCACAGAAGTCCTTTTCACCAGCTTGCCATGCAAACATTCTGTATAGGAAGGAGTGATCATATGCAGAAAGTACTTGTAGCTTCTTTTTGTTTCATTTTAATTTTATATCATATGAATTCTGAGGTTAAGGTATTGTTTGGGTCTCTTTTAGTGTGTCTGAAACATGTCTTTAGCCTAGTGGTTAGAGCGTTGGGCCAGTAACCGAAAGGTTGCTAGATCGAATCCCAAGCTGACAAGGTAAAAATCTGCCCCTGAACAAGGCAGTTAAGCCACTGTTCCTGGGCCGTCATTGTAAATAAGAATTTGTTCTTAACTGACTTGCCTAGTTAAATAAATAAAAAATATACATGTTGCCCAATGCTTGGCAATACATTTGAGCAGAACTGCATTTAAAACACAGCCCAATGTATTGTTTAAAAGTACACTTGGCATGCATAGCAGGGTGATTTCTTGTTTATAGACATCTACAAGTAGATTAACTCATATAGTCTACCCTTAAAATCAGGAACTAAGGGGAATATTACAATTTCCATTATGCATAACATTACATGACTGTTTTTGTTTGATCTAACTAGAGGTATTTGCCATTTTAAGAAAACATTTGAGCACATAAGTTACCTTACTTTCATTTCTACTTTTCAGAAATGTTCTATATTTTTAACATCACTGTTTTAAATCTACTAGCGTCCTAAAATTCAAGATAGGAATCAAGTTTGGAAAATAAAATGTTTTTATAAATTGACATTTTCATCTAATTCCCAGTGTAAAGAAAAGTTGTAGGCCTCTTAACCATAACTACATGTATCCACTTGATACCCTCAGTTGACTTCACTCGGTCTGTCGTCTGCTGTGTTGGAGGGAATGTAGTATACAGGCAAGGTTATGGCTGGGGGATTTTTTTTTTTTTAAAGCTCAATACCGCTGTAAATCCCATACAGCCAATAAGGTCACACAGCTGGTTTGCATAAGCAGTAGTAATGACATCACTTCACACAGTTTTGTCTTTGACTGTTTGGGTGGGGCAAAGAAAACATCCCACAGCTGTCTCTCTGTGTTGGTCGTGATAACCAAGTGCCAGGCAGGTTAAGATTGATAGGGAAACCGACAAGTTTATTATTTGCAGTCTCTTTATAGACAGTTTGTAAGATAAGCTAGAGTAAAATATTGCTCAGCCCACCGTGATATCTACACGCCCAAGCTATATTCAGCCTGTACTTTTGGATATCGCACTTTCTGTCAATTTATCTACACGGTTGGTCAACAGATATCTGCCACCATTTACACACCCCTCCCAGTAATCACAAGACACCCATGTGACCCCCCACCCCCGAAGGGAAAATATTAATCCAAGGCCGTTAGTAAGATCAGCAATATGAATGTGCCCTCATACCAAGCGTCAATGTGTCCCAGACACTAGACAAAAGCAAGGCCATGCCTGGGGACAGGCCAATGAACAACTCTGACTTTATACAGATATGCCTTTGTCCAGAAGAGGAGTATAAACAGTATATGACAGTAGAGAGGCAGTATTCCAATCACAGTACATAGTAGAGAGGCAGTATTACAATCACAGTACACAGTAGAGCCATAGCTTATTAGAATGACAGTATTCTCCGGCACCATAGCTTAGATCACATAAAAGCAGATGAACATTCTGTCTGTAAATCCATCTCTCTCCTGTTATCTTTTGAATCATCAATGAAAGTAATATTGGCAGGAATCTTGCTCCATATTGACAAATATCTGCATGATTTAAGGAATACCTGGGATAGGATTAAGTAATCCTTCTAACCCCCCCCCCCAAAAAAAAAAAGATATAGATGTACTATTGTAAAGTGGTTGTTCCACTGGATATCATAAGGTGAATGCACCAATTTGTAAGTCGCTCTGGATAAGAGCGTCTGCTAAATGACGTAAATGTAAATTATTTAAACATGATTTCACCAGGTCATTTTTCTGTAGAGGTGCGGCAACTGGACAGATGTGTCTGGGCTGGGGTGGAGCTGAGTTTTGTACTTACTGTGTGGGAGGACCAGAGGAACCCACCCATGTGAGACAAACGAACGACTGCCCCCTCTCGGAAGTTCAAGGCCGACCGCGGTACTGCAGGCATTGTTGACAGAAAACAGGATCCATGACAGTAAATGGTCAAATATCGATCTTCATTGTTCATCTTCGTGTAAATAAATAAAACATTCAAAGACAATCATGTTACCAATAGTTATTTCTAATAAACAAGATGTATGTCCTTGAACCGATTATTTTAAAATCGCATACAGAAGTAGTTGGAAGGATAATTTAGTTGCTAATGGCAGCCTGCAGTACCCCGGTCTGCCTTCAACGTGAGTTAACCAATGAGAGGCAGCAGCACTGAGTTAGCCTGCAACGTTACCGGCCACTTCAAGCCATTCACTCCTCCCTTTCACCTTTATACCACTCCATCCCTCTAGCCCGGCCCTGTGTGTGGCTAGGGTAGTCAGAGATTATGAACACAAATCAACTGGCTGTTTTCATGGCGGGCGGGTCTCCCTTGGCGTAGACACAGCTGTGCGTCACGTCATGTTTTTCCTCTTCCTGCCAAGACGCACCCCTGACACCCCATCTCCCCTCACTGACGGTAAAATAATATCGGTCAGGAATCGAGGGAGAGGACAGGGCCGTAGCAGGTATATCTGTCCCGTAGGATTACAGTGTCGCCAACACGTAATGGTAGAGACAAGACTGATGATGCAAACTGTCAAGTAAAAATGAACTAAATAATTCCCTAATCCCACTGATATTTTTTTAGGACTATGTAATGTTATAGTAGTTACATACTGCACACAGACTAAGGCATAGTTTCTCAACGAATAGTGTGGCAGCACAAGTATGTATCATTGTTCAATACTCACCAGTAGTCATTGAAGGTGGAGTCATGGCAACAACAACAAAAAAGTATCAAAATAGTTCCTATTTTTGATACGGGTGTGTTCGTAAATTCAATCTGGAATGCCAGAGAGCGCTCAGAGTGCGCTCTTGGCATTCGTAAAATCAGAGCTTTGTCAGATTGTCCATTCATAAATTCAGAGCGCACACTGGATGCTCTGGCGGAGGAGTAGGGTTGATCCGAGCGTTCTGACCTCACTACGGCAGCCAAGCACCCACGCTAACGAGCCTGCAACTCTCATCTCCCCAGCGTTGCACTTCATCAGTTATTTCATTGTGGAATCATAGCCATGGGAAGGTACTTCATCAGTTATTTCATTGTAGAATCATAGCCATGGGAAGGGTACTTCATCAGTTATTTCATTGTAGAATCATAGCCATGGGAAGGTGCTTCATCAGTTATTTCATTGTGGAATCATAGCCATGGGAAGGTACTTCATCAGTTATTTCATTGTAGAATCATAGCCATGGGAAGGGTACTTCATCAGTTATTTCATTGTGGAATCATAGCCATGGGAAGGTGCTTCATCAGTTATTTCATTGTAGAATCATAGCCATGGGAAGGTGCTTCATCAGTTATTTCGTTGAAGAATCATAGCCATGGGAAGGGTACTTCATCAGTTATTTCATTGTAGAATCATAGCCATGGGAAGGGTACTTCATCAGTTATTTCATTGTAGAATCATAGCCATGGGAAGGGTACTTCATCAGTTATTTCATTGTAGAATCATAGCCATGGGAAGGGTGCTGGACAAGTGCTCAGCACCCCTGATAAATTGGAATAAATTTGCCAAAGTTCAAATCAAAAACAAATAAAATTTTGTTGGTCACATACACATGTTTAGCAGAAGTTATTGCGGGTGTAGAGAAATTCTTGTGTTTCTATCTCCAACAGTGCAACAATATCTAACAAGTAATATCTAACAATTTCACAACAATACACACAACACACACGCAATTATAAAGTAAAGGAATGGATACAGAATATATAAATAATTGGACTAGCAATGTCAGAGCGGCATAGACAAATGTTTTTATATATTTTTAAAATGTATTTATATTTTAACCGTTATTTTACCAGGTAAGTTGACTGAGAACACATTCTCATTTACAGCAACGACCTGGGGAATAGTTTCAGGGGAGAGGAG
Source organism: Salmo trutta (assembly GCF_901001165.1). Lineage (NCBI taxonomy): Eukaryota > Metazoa > Chordata > Actinopteri > Salmoniformes > Salmonidae > Salmo > Salmo trutta. Next base: position 12,760,639 of record NC_042986.1, on the reverse strand, counting down.
GGGGATGAATGAGCCAATTGTAAGCTGGGGATGATTAGGTGGCTGTGATGGAATGAGAGCCAGATTGGGAATTTAGCCAGGACACCGGGGTTAATGCCCCTACTCTTACGATAAGTGCAATGGGATCTTTAATGACCTCAGAGAGTCAGGACACCCGTTTAACGTCCCATCCGAAAGACGGCACCCTACACAGGGCAATGTCCGCAATCACTGCCCTGGGGCATTGGGATATTTTTTAGACCAGAGGAAAGAGTGCCTCCTACTGGCCCTCCAACACCACTTCCAGCAGCATCTGGTCTCCCATCCAGGGACTGACCAGGACCAACCCTGCTTAGCTTCAGAAGCAAACCAGCAGTGGTTAGAGTAGGATATAGAGTAGAATAGAATAGAATACAGTATATACATATGAGATGAGTAGTGCAAAATATGTAAACATTACTAAAGTGACTAGTGTTCCAATTATTAAAGTGGCCAGTGATTCCATGTCTATGTATTTTTATTTATTTTTTATTTCACCTTTATTTAACCAGGTAGGCAAGTTGAGAACAAGTTCTCATTTACAATTGCGACCTGGCCAAGATAAAGCGAAGCAGTTCGACAACATACAACAACACAGAGTTACACATGGAGTAAACAACATACAGTCAATAATACAGTAGAAAAAAAAATAAGACTATATACAATGTGAGCAAATGATGTGAGATAAGGGAGGTAAAGGCAAAAAAATGCCATGGTGGCAAAGTAAATAAAGTATAGCAAGAAAAACACTGGAATGGTAGATTTGTAGTTTGAAGAAAGTTCAAAGTTCAAATATAAATAATATGGTGCAAAGGAGCAAAATAAATAAAATAAATAAATACAGTAGGGGAAGAGGTAGTAGTTTGGGCTAAATTATAGATGGGCTATGTACAGGTGCAGTGATCTGTGAGCTGCTCTGACAGCTGGTGCTTAAAGCTAGTGAGGGAGATAAGTGTTTCCAGTTTCAGAGATTTTTGTAGTTCGTTCCAGTCATTGGCAGCAGAGAACTGGAAGGAGAGACGACCAAAGGAGGAGTTGGCTTTAGGGGTGACCAGAGAGATATACCTGCTGGAGCGCGTGCTACAGGTGGGTGCTGCTATGGTGACCAGTGAGCGGAGATAAGGGGGGACTTTACCTAGCAGGGTCTTATAGATGACCTGGAGCCAATGTGTTTGGCGACGATTATGAAGTGAAGGCCAGCCAACGAGAGCATACAGGTCGCAGTGGTGGGTTGTATATGGGGCTTTGGTGACAAAACGGATGGCACTGTGATAGACTGCATCCAGCTTGTTGAGTAGGGTATTGGAGGCTATTTTGTAAATGACATCGCCGAAGTCGAGGATTGGTAGGATGGTATACCTAGGCAGCAGCCTCTAAGGTGCTTGAGATAGAAGCTGTTTTTCAGTCTCTCGGTCCCAGCTTTGACGCACCTGTACTGACCTCGCATTCTGGATGATAGCGGGGTGAACAGGCAGTGGCTCAGGTGGTTGTTGTCCTTGATTAACCTTTTGGCCTTCCTATGACATCGGGTGCTGTAGGTGTCCTGGAGGACAGGTAGTTTGCTCCCAGTGATGCGATGGGCAGATGGCACCACCCTCTGGAGATATGCGTTTGCGGGCGGTGCAGTTGCCGTACCATACAGCCCGACAGGATGCTCTCAATTGTGTATCTGTAAAAGTTTGTGACGGTTTTAGGTGCCAAGCCAAATTTCTTCTGCCTCCTGAGGTTGAAGAGGTGCTGTTGTGCCTTTTTCACCACACTCTGTGTGGGTGGACCATTTCAGTTTGTCATTGATGTGTATGCCGAGGAACTTGAAGCTTTCCACTCTCCACTGCAGTCCAGTCGATGTACTCCCTCTGCTGTTTCCTGAAGTCCATGATCATCTCCTTTATTTTGTTGGCGTTGGGTGAGAGGTTATTTTCCTGGCACCACACTTCCAAGGCCCTCACCTCCTCCCTGTAGGCTGTCTCATCATTGTTGGTAATCAGGCCTACTACTGTTGTGTCATCTGCAAACTTGATGATTGAGTTGGAGGTGTGAATGACCACGCAGTCATGGGTGAACAAGGAGTACAGGAGAAGCTGAACACACACCCTTGTGGGGGCCCTGTGTTGTTTCCTACCTTCACCACCTGGGGGTCAGCCCATCAGGATGTCTAGGACCCAGTTGCACAGGGCAGGGTTCAGACCCAGGGCCCCAAGCTTAATGACAAGCTTGGAGGGTACTATGTTGTTGAATGCTGAGTTACAGTCAATGAACTGCATTCTTACATAGGTATTCCTCTTGTCCAGATGGGATAGGGCAGCATGATGGCAATTGCCTGTGGATCTATTTTTTATTTATTTATATCCTATTTAAACTTCATTTAACTAGGCAAGTCAGTTAAGAACAAATTCTTACTTACAATGACAGCCTAGGAACAGTCCCTAAACTGCCTAGTTCAGGGACAGAACAACAGATCTTTACCTTGTCAGCTCGGGGATTTGATCTAGCAACCTTTCAGTTACTGGCCCAACACTCTAACCACTAGGCTACCTGCCACCCCTATTGGGGAGGTAAGCAAATTGAAGTGGGTCTAGGGTGTCAGGTAAGGTAGAGGTGATATGATCATTGACTAGTCTCTCAAAGCACCTAATGATGACAGAAGTGAGTGCTACGGGGTGATAGTCATTTAGTTCAGTTACCTTTACTTTCTTGGCTACAAATAAAATGTTATTGGTCACATACACGTTTAGCAGATGTTATTGCGGGTGTAGCGAAAATCTTGTATTTCTAGCTCCAACAGTGCAATAATATTAATTTAGTTCAGTTACCTTTTCTTTCTTGGGTACAGGGACAATGTTGGACATCTTGAAGCATGTAGAGACAGCAGACTGGGATAGGGAGAGATTGAATATGTCCATAACCACTCCAGCCAGCTGGTCTGCGCATGCTCTGAGGACGCGGCTAGGGATGCCGTCTGGGCCGGCAGCCTTACGAGGGTTAACACACTTAAATGTCTTACTCACGTTGGCCACGGAGAAGGAGAGACCACAGTCCTTGGTAGATGGCCGCGTAGCACAGTGTTATCCTCAAAGCGAGTGAAAAAGATGTTTAGTTTATCCGGGAGAAAGACGTCGGTGTCCGCAACGTGTCAGGTATTCCCTTTGTAATCCGTGATTGTCTGTATTCCCTGCCACAAAAGACTTGTCTCTGAGCCGTTGAATTGCGACTCCACTTTGTCTCTGTACTGACGTTTTGCCTGTTTGATTGTCTTACGGAGGGAATAACTACAGTACACTGTTTGTATTCCGCCATAATCCCAGTCACCTTGCCATGATTAAATGGGGTGGTTCGCGATTTCAGTTTTGCGCGAATGCTGCCATCTATCCAGTGTTTCTGGTTTGGGTATGTTTCAATAGTCACAGTGGGCACAACATCTCCTATACATTTCCTGATAAACTCAGTCACCGTATCTGTGTATTCGTCGATATTATTGTCAGAGGTTACCCGGAACATATCCCAATCCGCGTGATCAAAACAATCTTGAAGCATGGATTCCGATTGGTGTTATAGAATTACTGCCGTATGTTCATAAATAAATGAAATAATTCAGAATACAACATCAGGAGTAGACCTATAATTTACCCACAGAGGATCAATAGCTTATTTGTTTTGAAATAGCCTAGCTATGGATTGTGTGTAGACCAATCACAAGGCATTGCCTACAGTCGGGAACACTTGGAAAATCTGTCAGTGAACAGCATGCAGCCAAAATGACATTGAATTGCATGAAATGCGTTTATAAAAGCGCCTCTACTCTACTGCTCTAGTCTAGACCACTATTCGCATGGGATGATATGCATGCTATGCTTTAATATAAAGGTGATTTTCCGGAACCTCAGAGCTCCCAGGTCACCCCCCTCTCGTGCTCACATTTTGTTCTGGCACCTCCAGATTTACAAATTAAGTACTGTTTACATCAAGGCCACCCATGCTCAGGAGTTTCCCATTAGGAAGGAATGTTTACCAACTTCCTGTTTCTCTCGGCAGTGTAGACTCAACATCTGGCCTGACAGAGCAGGGCAGGATAACCTCTGGTAAGAACCCTTTCCACAGCTACAGAACAGATGTCCACGTAGTGTCTATCTGAGACCCTCCCCTGGTACCCTGTATGGAAATGGGAGAGGGGTTTTTTTTACCTAGGAGTTGATGGAGAAAATTGGCATTTTGCTGGTTATTGGATAGTGGTAATGTAGTACAACAGATAAGGATATGTACTGTCCTTTATGAACATTTTAGTTGATACATGGCACTGCTTTATGATAATAACGATTGGCCCAGGAGACAAATATGAAATCATTTAAATGGCAATGTCATTCACTCCCTTGACTATACAATAACAGTCACCATATGGACACATCTGAACCTTTAATGACAGTGGAGATGCATGTAATGATTGAAATCAATGGAGAAATCCATAGAGTTCTAAGTGGAATCTCTTGAGCTCCAAAAATGTTACACTGTAGTCCTGAGGCCAAACAATAAGGCGTAGAACAGAATCCCAATCGGCTAATCTCAGTTTTCTAAAGCATGGAGTCAATGAGGCGGGAACAACGGCTGCTAAAGTGCAGGCGGGATATCTGCAGAGTCAGGGGAATCTAGAACTGTCTGGCTGTGTTCTCACTCTGTTTAGCCCTGAGAAAGCAACCTCTCAGACCCTCAGTTTGTTTCAACAGATCTGTAGTTGCAGTGTGGAGGGCGGAGAAGAGAACAGATTATAAAAGAGATCTTTCATCAGGAACACAATATAGGCTGTCAGTTTGCTAGCCTAGGATCAGGTGCTTTTATCACCGAAGGAAATGTATCATTTTGACAGGGCTTTTCTTTTTTTGGGGAAATACCATTCCAAATTGGCACAGAGAGTTTTACTGTAATGAGCTACAACATGAATCAACATGAGCATAGAGCTGTAGGGATGCTTGTATCAGCTGGCCATTGAGATGAGAAAAGCATGTCAAGTTCTCATTTCAGAGGGGGGAAGGTATATCTCAAAGAAAGTAGGCATACATTTTTTTTAACCTTTATTTAACTGGGCAAGTCAGTTAAGAACAAATTATTATTTTCAAAGAAGGCCTAGGAACAGTGGGTTAACTGCCTTGTTCAGTGGTAGAACAACAGATTTTTATCTTGTCAGATCAGGGATTTGATCTTGCAACCTTTTGGTTACTAGTCCAACGCTCTAACCACTAGGCTACCTGCCGCCCCTACTAGGCTACCTGCCGCCCCTACTAGGCTACCTGCCGCCCCTACTAGGCTACCTGCCGCCCCTACTAGGCTACCTGCCGCCCCTACTAGGCTACCTGCCGCCCCTACTAGGCTACCTGCCGCCCCTACTAGGCTACCTGCCGCCCCTACATCTTAACCGGAAGGTCAGCTAAGGACAAAATAACTGCAGCAAACAGATAACTGTCCAATGTCTGGGTGGGTGCAGGCGGTGGGGGCTGAGCTGGACACATTGATCCCCATTCCCAACTAAAGGTTAACCATGTCAGGGTAGTGGTCAGATTAAGTTCCATATATATTAGGCATCATGGCATCACGCTGTGCATAATCAGACATTTTGCAGATGTTATCTCAGGTGCAGCAAAATGCTTTTGTTTCTAGCTCCAACAGTACAGTAATACCTAACAATACAAAACAATACACACTAATCCCAAAAATAAAAAGAACGAGCAATGTCAGAGTCCGGAATATAAATATACACTGAGTGTACAAAACATTAGGAACTCCTTCCTAATATTGAGTTGCACCCCTTTTTCGTTCAGAACAGCCTCAATTCATCGGGACATGGACTCTACAAGGTGTTGAAAGCATTCTACAGGGATGCTAGCCCATGTTGACTCCAATGCTTCCCACAGTTGTGTTAAGTTGGCTGGATGTCCTTTGGGTGGTGGACCATTCTTGATATACACGGAAAACCGTTGAGCGTGAAAACCTCAGCAGCGTTGCAGTTCTTGACACACTCAAACCTGTGTGCCGGTCACCTCCTACCATACCCCGTTCAAAGGCACTTAAATCTTTTGTCTTGCCCATTCACCCTCTGAATGGCACACATACACAATCCATGTCTCTATTGTCTCAAGGCTTACAAAGCCTTCATTTGACCTGTCTCCTCCCCTTTACCTACACTGATTGAGGTGGATTTAACAAGTAATATCAATAAAGGACCATAGCTTTCACTTGGATTCACCTGGTCGGTGGTGAAAAGAGCAGGTGTTCCTAATGTTTTGTACACTCGGAATATACGTACATGATGGTGTGTATGGATAGTATATGAATAGAAAAGGTGTGTGCAGCAGTAGTTAGGATGAGCCTTGACTAGATACAGTATATGCGGTGCCTTCAGAAAGGATTTATTTTGTCCACATTTTGTTGTGTTCCAGCTTGAATAAAACATGTATTACTGATCTATACACACACAACACCACATCATGCCAAAGGGATTTCACCATGAGGCCAATGGTTACAGAGTTGAATGGTTGTGATATGAGAAAACTGAGGATGGCTGGACAACATTGACCACATTGACGTGTGCACAGTATTCCGGGTAGTAGCTCATATCCCGTTTAAGATCTTATTCGGGATAAGCAGTTTACATGCACCTTTTATATCCTTACCATGAGTATCATTGTATCCATGAATAAACAGAATATTCCTAATTTAAGTATGGATTAAATGGAACAGTAACTGAAATATAGACAATGACAGTAGGCCTATAACTTCTCACATGTAGAGTAATATAATATTAACTCCTGCAGAATTAGGCTATGTGTTTCCTGCAGTGAAATGATAAAATAATTGTTAATTTTGTCTCAGTAACAGGAATGGAGAAATATGATTTATTTATTTCAGCATGCGAATTAGTGTGTAATGTGTTGTCTTTGACACTGTTATGCAAGCAGACAGTATTTCAACCACATAAAATACAGTATGTACCCAAGACAAACTGAAGTCTTATCAGAAACGTGTTTGGTTTTCTCAGCTTTCATTTCCTTAAAACCGGTCAAACTGATGACATTTGGACAGGACCAATCTTTCCACTGTTTTGGAGTTTGCGTTTTCTCCCCGGTCTTAAACTAAACAGACAACTTTACCACTGTTAACTAGACTACTAATGCATTCATTCTATCGATGTAAGACATTATTCTGGTCAGCACTACTTAATTTATGCTTCTAGGTGAACAAGTTATGACAGAAGAGAAGCTGCATGTATCAAACTATAGTTGACAAACAAATGGCCAGTAGTAAATTATAGTAAATTAATTATAGTAGGCTAAATCATTACGGAATTATTGTGGTGGAGCGAACTGCACAGGTATCCTACTTTTTGAAGTGATTTGCTTGACAATCAGATGAAAACGTCATCACACAACAAACATGGTATGTGAAACAGCCTTTGCAGACCACAAACACAACAGTAAACGGGATAAGATGTTTACACGCCACAGTATCCCGTCTTAGATCAGCATAGCCCAAGGATCTTATCCGGGTTTCTCATAACCGGGATACAAGCTTTTTTGGGTTATTGTAAACAGGATATGATGTGTATATGCATCAAATCAAAAACAGAATACTTGAGTATCCTGAATAATAACGGTTTATTGGTGTGCATGTAAACGTGGTCTTTGTAGTTACTCCGCAATACTAATCTAAATGAAAAGAAGAAAGCCTGTACAGAATAAAAAATATTCTAAAAAATGCATCCCATTTGCAACAAGGCACTTAAGTAAAAAATGAGGCAAAGAAATTACATTATTGTCCTGAATAGAAAGTATGATGTTTGGGGCAAATCCAAGACAACACATTACTGAGTACCACTTTTCATATTTTCAAGCATGGTGGTGGCTGCATCATGTTATGGGTATGCTTGTCGTCGGAAAGGACAAGGGAGTTTTTTAGGATAAAAAGAAACGGAATACAGCTATAAACACAGGCAAAATCCGGTTCAGTCTGCTTTCCAACAGACACTGGGAGACGTATTCACATTTCAGCAGGACAATAACCTAAAACATAGAATCAAATCTACACTGGAGTTGCTAACCAAGACGACGTTGAATGTTCCTGAGTGGCCTAGTTACAGTTTTGACTTAAATCACCTTGAAAATCTATGGAAAGACTTGAAAATTGCTGTTTAGCAATGATCAACAATCAACTTGACTGAGCTTGAAGAATTTTTGAAAGAATACTGTCCAGGTGTGCAAAGCTCTAAGAGACTTACCCAAAAAGTATTCACATCTGTAATCTCAGCCAAAGGTGCTTCTTATATAAATGAGACATTTCTGTGTATGTACATATGGCATCAGTCTCTAAGGTGCAGAGTAGAGTACCGGGTGGTGGCCAGCTAGTAATAGTGACTAAGTTCAGGGCAGGGTATTGGGCGGAGGCCGGTTAGTGGTAACTATTTAACAGTCTGCTGGCCTTGAGATACAGTAGAAGTTGTTTATCGGTCTCTCGTCACAGCTTTAATGCAACTCTACTGTCTCCGCCTTCTAGATGTTAGCGGGGTAAACAGGCCATGGCTTGGGTGGCTGGGGTCCTTGACGATCTTATGGTTTTCCTCATTCATTGGGCTGATCGTACCACCCTCTGGAGAGCCCTGTGGTTGCCATGAAACAGCCTGACAGGATGCTCTCAGTGGTACATCTGTAGAAGTTCGTGAGAGTCTTACGGGCAAAGACTAATTTCTTCAGCCTCCTGCCTCGCTGTTTCACCTTCTTCACCACACTGTCTGTGTGGGTGGACCATTTCAGATTGTCAGTGATGTGCACACCGAGGAACTTTAAGCTTTCATCCTCTCTACTGCGGCCCCGTTGACATGGATGGGGGCGTGTTCTCTCTGTTGCTCCTGAAGTCCACGATCAGCTCCTTGGTTTTGTTGACGTTGAGAGAGAGGTTATTGTCCTGGCACAATCACCAGGGCCCTCACCTCCTCCCTGTAGGCTGTCTTGTCTTTGTTGGTAATCAGGCCTACCACTGTTGTGTCGTCTGCAAACTTGATGACTGATATGGAGATGTGAATGGTCATGCAGTCATGGGTGAACAGGGAGTACAGGAGGGGGCAGAGCACGCACCCTTGTGGGGCCCCCTGTTGAGGATCAGAGTAGCGAAGGTGTTGTTGCCACCTGGGGTCGACCCGTCAGGATGTCCAGGACCCAGTTGCACAGGGTGGCGTTCAGACCCGGGGCCCCGAGCTTAGTGATGAACTTGCTGTTGAAGGCTGAGCTGTAGTCGATGAACATCATTCTTACATTGGTATTCCTTTTGTCCCGATGGGATGGGGAGTGTGCAGTGCTGTGGCGATTGCGTCATCCGTCGATCTGTTGGGGCGGTATGCAAATTGTAGTGGGCCTAGGGTGTTGAGTAAGGTGGAGGTGATATGATCCTAAACTAGCCTCTCAAAGCATTTCATGATGACAGAAGTGAGTGCTATGGGGTGATAGTCATTTAGTTCAGTTACCTTTGCTTTCTTGGGTATAAGAACAATGGTGGACATCTTGAAGCAAGTGGGGACAACAGACTGGGATAGGGAGAGATTGAATATCTCCAGCCAGTTGGTCTGCACATGCTCTGAGGATGCGGCTTGGGATGCTGTCTTGGCCGGCAGCCTTGCGAGGGTTAAGACGCTTAAATGTCTAACTCACGTCTGCCACAAAGAACGAGAGTTCACAGTCCTCGTGAGCGGCGGTGGCCAGCGTCGGCGGCACTATGTTTACCTCGAAGCGGGCGAAGAAGGTGTTTAGCTTGACCAAGAGCAAGGCGTTGGTGACCACGATATGGCTGCTTTTCCCTTTATAATCTTTGATTCTCTGGAGTGCCTGCCACATAAGTCTCATTAGTACCGTTAGTGGTCGTTTTGGCAAGGAGATACCAGTAGTGGAGCATGCTCTGGAAAGCTTGATCCAAAGATCGTGGCAGAGACTATTTAAGGTATAGAAAATCTTTAATACAAGCAGCTGTAGGGGAGATCTGTCTCTCTGATCACAGATCAGGGAAGGACTCGGAGGAGAGATTGGTTGGATGTCCCTCGTATAGAGGGAGGTGATAATACAATCATATCGGTTATACAGCAATTATTTTATACAAGCAACAGTTCCAGAACCCAATGGCCTTGTGTTAGGGTGCAACAGTCTATGAAATGCAGTTCGTCACAGTTCAACACAGCACAGAGCATAAACCTTGAGAAGTTACAACAGCTCACCCCAAATTCCGCCACCACAATGCCTTTCCAAACCTGAGAGGGTTTATGAAATGGGGAGATGGAGAGATACACTGTAGCTAGCTGGCTCACATTCACATCATTTGACCCCTGTGACAGGGCTGGAATGTCCCACTGTACATCATACACACACTGTGTATGATTAAAACACACAGGCACACCTCACACATAAATATATATACACACACATGCACACTTACACACACTCAACAATATCCAACAGAAACACAGCTGTGACATAGTAAGATATCCGCCAAACTAAACGCATCATGGCAGATTTTCTCAAGAGGTATCCACCCCCCAATCGTGAGGATGAGCCCCATTAAAAGGGTGGGAGCCACATAAAGAAGCCAGTCTGGGTCCCCACTGACTGGTCTGCACACATGAGGGACTGACCAGACACATCCACCCCAACCCCAGCCAAACACTGTCCTATCCTATTCTATCAACTCACACACACACACACACACACACACATGCACACATGCACACCTTATCCCCAGCCAAACTCAATTCTCTCCTCTCCTGTTGATCAGCAAACACTCGGTCTCTGAGCAACCTTGTGACACATAGCTGGTCCAGGGTGCAACATTAATCTGTTAATGTGTTTAATGTGAAACTATCTATTTCACCTAGACAGTTTGTGTGTATGTATTGATATGTTGGCTACGTGTGCCTTTTGTAAAAAACATACATTTGTGTAGTTCTGTCTTTGAGCTGTTGTTTATTAATGCTCTGTATTATGTCATGTTTTGTTTTGTTTTGTTTCATGTTTTGTGTGGACCCCAGGAAGAGTAGCTGCTGTTATTGCAACAGCTAATGGGGATCCTAATAAAATACCAAACACCAAAATAGTGGCTGCTGGTTTTATTAGTAACACAGAGAGAGATTTTACACAAGGAGCCCTCTCTCTACATACCGTAGGAGGCCACGGTGAGGGGCGGGGTGACTGGACAAACAGTTTCACGAGTTCGGTTTCGGAAGGGGTAGTAGTTGGTTTGGTATGAGGGTATTGGCATGGATGGTAGTTGGGTAGGCCAGCCCTACAAGAACTGCAGTACAGACTGTTTGTTAGGCAGTCGTAGAAAGGAGTCTTCTTTGGGTTTTATGTCAAATTACACGCAAAAGGTGTATTGTTGTCACCAACTGGACTGGGATGAATATGTTTTTACAAAAGAAAAGTAAATTCCATACGGGAAGGGAAATGAAGGCTCTGAGGCCTGAGAGGGTGAAACCGTATGAGACAGTACTCCATGTAGCTCCTCAGATATTTTAATCCCAGAAAGAGTTCAGCAGCAAAAACAAAGATGTCAATCTTTCTTTACCTATTTTCCACTTGTACAGTTCCATTTATCACCATTGCTATAAATGACACAAAGTCCATTTTCTTCACATGAAGAATGTCTGGGTCCTGCTGGTGATACACAGGCTTTGGTGTATGTTGCTGTGTAGATCTGGTATTCACTAACATTGGACCTTCTGATCTTTCTACCATTTTCCCCGCCTCCGCATAGGAGACAGACTGAAATGCCCTGGTTTTGGCAACCTCCATCTCTTTCACCGTATTTGGACATTACAAGGATGTTGCCTCGTGCTCTCCACCACAGTTACAACACTTTATTCATTTGCCACTCTCTTCTGTTAAACAGTCTCCATCATAGTGACTTTCCCCACACATCCCACATCTCAGCTCCTGTCTGTAGACACTTTCTACAAGTCCAAACATTTGACATCGCTTACACTGCAAAGGCCTGGATACGAAGGGTCTGAAAGGATAGTACACATATCCCAGCTGCAGTAGGGTTGGTAGGGACCCCACATCAAAAAACACAAGGACAGACAAACTCTTCTCCTTCTTTCCATTAAACACACGATTCATCCAGTGTACATCAACCACTGCAGGAATTTCCTTTAGTATATCAATGTCACCTTCTTCGAAACTCAAAAAAAGGACTCTTTAAATAGGTGCCCTGCTCTGTAGCTCAAAGCACAACACCTCATAATCTCCTAATTGAGTGCGTTCCAACAGCCTTTTTTTCTGATCGTCAGAAACAAGCCCACTTCTCGTCATTTTCACCGATTTTACTTTACCCAAAGCTTTCTCCACCACTGTGGATGTTTTCACTGGATTCACCAAGTGGGGCGTACATAATCACAGAAAACGTACTCCTTCCAGATACGATGGGGAATTATAAACAGTAGCCATTTTCTTTCTCAGATAAGATGACAATGAGCTACGTAGCATAAATATCTGGTGCAATGATTGTTGTACACTGTCCCTTTCAAGTTGAAATGTAATTGTATTGTTTGCATTAGACATCACATCCGAGTGACTAGTGTGATAAAACATATATTTCACACAAAGCAGAAGTCCTCTGATGTGAATGAAATGTATGAGGAAGCTCCCTGTTAAAGCACATCTGTTGTGAGAAACAAGAAATAATCTGGAAAACATTGTCTCTTTCTTTCCGCTGTGATTCAATGTCACACTCAACCAAGTTCATTTCCTTTGGCCCTACTACGCCCTTTAGTCAAACACTGGTCCACGATGCACAGTCTGAGGCGCCACACGTTCATTTATCGCCACGTTTAATTTCTACTTAATTGTTGTAATGTAGCCTATATGATGTCCATTCCTTTGATCTCGTGTGCACAAAGTCTGATGTGTATTGGAAATGTGGATAACTGTAAAACTATTTTAGCCTAATATTGACATGAATGTTGATGAAGTATTTTCTTGGAAACTACCTTCACCACTTCAATCAAGTAAAACTGTGAAAGACTGCATCAGTGCATTAGTATAGGCCAGAAGTCATGAAAGATATGGCACACAGTCAGAGAGAACAGCACTGTTCACTGTTCCACAAACAATAGAATGTCCTTCAAACCAGGCTTTCTATCCTTGGGAGAGTACGCCCCCTTCTGTACTAATGGCCATTCTACCGTTTGGAAGGGTTTAAATAGGTTATTATTGAAAGGGAAAACTGAAAGAAACAAGTTAATTTCAATAGCATAATGGCATATTTTAATTATTTTGTAATCAGAGATTTAGTTTATGGACAGGTAGAACTATTGTTTTATTGGGCAGTAGGCCTAGGCCTATGATAGGCTACTACTCTAACTGCGCTTCACCATCATCGAACAAATAAATAAAAAACACAGTGTACAGTATAGACAGCTAAAATGGCTACATTTTAACATGTGACAGTTCCAAACGCATTTAAATATGCGTCAAAAGCATGTGATTCCGACGACGCGCCATTACGTTTTTGTACAGCAGCCAATCCAAAAGCAGGGGTGTGTGAGAGGGCGTGGTTTGAATGTGGCGCTCTGGAAAATTCGATGGATTAACAGGTTTTAAAAGGAAACGTCTTGAAATAAAGGATCCAGGGACCAATGCCAGGATCATGTATTGTTGTCCAGAATGTCTACAGGACTTGCTATAGGTGCGCCATAGGTGAGTCCTCTCTGGCCAAGAGGGATGAAGCATGGATCATCATCACACAGCACCATGGCTGCAGCCTACTGTCATTATCAACGTCCCAGGTTATCACAGGTGAGGTTTTTTATTTTACATGTCGATAATCAGGAAGTAATTGCTCACATTTGTGTTGCGCACTCCAAAATGTCTGGCTAACTGTTCTATAGGCTTTAGGCAGTTCCTGTTTCTAACATTTTATTAATGTTTATAGATGAGTCAGTCTTGACGTGTAGGCTATGATGTTATGAAACAGTTGTTACGAAATATTTTACAGTATGAATACATGTTAAAGTAGCACCCCAATAAACTACTGCGTAGAAATGTATGATCGCGTAGTAAAAATGAGCGTTTTTACAAGGGAATAGTTCAATAAACGAATTGAAGGCAGGATGGTGGGGAGGGTACCATAACAGTAAAAACAAGGATGCTGCGAGAGAAGGGATAAAGGGCTTGGCGTCTTGGAGGGTGTTGCGCAGTTCTATTTACCTGCATGTCTGTCCTTCTTTGAGCATCTTATGATGCTGCTTCGCAATGCTGAGTGGCATAGCAGGTTGTGTTATATTTTGGATTGAGGTACATTTACACAGTTTATGTTATAAGGAATGTATACTATATAAAGAGATCTACAGAACTTCAGAACATATGTAGATATTAATAATGTCATCCAGTAAATGGCCTAAAATACGTCATTCTGTTTTCTTCGACTCTGCTAATGCTTACCAAAGTAAGCCTTTTGATAAATGACATGTTCATTGAAAGTACGCGAGATGCGCACTTCTTATTTCTGATGTAAACAAACCCCCAAACCATTACTCTTCTTGGATGATGGGTGTCGCTGTTCTGCAACTTAGATGGACATACATAATCATTATTTTTCAATACTGAACGTGGGCAATGAACGGTATCGTCTCATCATCAATGTATCTGATTTTTCCACTTTAAATGATTTTACCTTTACATGAAAATCGCTTGACTAGTGAAACATTACAGCAGTATTCCAATTGGAGTTCAATAAAATCAGTGATATTCCGTTTCCCTCCAGAGCAGGGTTTCCCAAACACGGTCCCGGGGCCTTCCAGGGGTGCATGTTTTGGTTTTTGCCCTATCACTACACAGCTGATTCAAATAATCTAAGCTTGATGATGAGTTGATGATTTCAATCAGCTAGGGCAAAATCCAAAATGGAGGCCTCAGGGCTGAGTTTGAGAAACCCTGTTCCAGAGGTCAGGTTTATGAGGCTGGCTGGCACATCCATCTGCTGTGTGTGTGTGTGTGTGTGTGGGTGTGTGTGCACGCTGACGTGTGCGGAAAATAATGACGACGGCTCTCTTGACATCAAGGCCTTAAACCCCCAAGAGTAAAAAGGGACGTCAGTGGATGCCAGCCCACGCAATGTTGATCTTATTATCTCCGTTATACAGAGATCTCTTTAATGGTGTGCAGATGGGGGTGGATTAAATCAATTGCCTTTATTAAAGTCAGGATCTGAGTCAGGATTCAATGGATTAAAATAACGACTTTGATTATCATACTATCAAAACATTGATATGGATACAAAGGGGGTCAGAAAAAGTAACAGACTTAGCACCAAGTACCATCGCTATGTAGGCATAGGCTAGATCATCAATCTACTCGTGTTATCATTGGATGCATGGGGAGTGTATGTTTACTGTGCAAGAATGTACACGTGTATAGAGCTGCATATCCTGATATGAAGTGTTGAATACAGTTTCATTGCGTACATATTCATCCACATACCATTACATTTCTTATCTTTCAGTAGACCAAAGGTGACACTGTGGGCAGTCCAAATGATAGGTAAGTGTATACACAACATGATAATAATAGATACCAGATTTCTGAGTGTGCCAACTGCTGAGCCATATGATGTTATATTTCAGGGATGGATGGCGAAGGCTTCTTCCCATACAGCAACTACAACAGCAGCCATCCAGACCAGGGCACGTACCTTCCCTGAGAGGGAGATTAGGGTTTAGGAAGTGGAGCAGGACTTTGAGATGACATGGCTAAAATTAACCCAGTGCCTAGTGAATGCGTGGTATAAATAGCTGACAGGAAGATCTCCAGGTTGCATGCATCATTAGTGACTGCATGTCACTATAAACACTGTCAACAAACATTGCCAGTCATTGTAAACATGACACAGATTGGGATTTTCTTGATATAATGTCTAGTAGTGGTGTACTAGTCAACTATGTCATGTTTACTGGGCTTTCGATGTACACAAAGATTTACAGTGAAAGCAACAATATGAAATATATTTTATAGGATTGGTCTTATTGATATTTTTGAAACAGTATTTATGTCTACTGAAGTGTTGATCTTGGTATAGTATCTTGTAGCACAAGTATCAGGGGCGGAACCTGGCTTTAACCCAGTCCACTGGTAAACCCTCACACCATTAGCCTACTGCTTCTGTTCCACATGTCTTATGTTGTGCTGGGTTGTTTAGTCTGGGGATCTACTGACTGAGAGGAGACCAGAGCGCCACCTCTCTCATCAATACTCCTGCATGTGCCATGTCTCCTCAGAGAACACACGCTTTAATCAGACAGATCCTTTACATCTCCTTGCTGCTGGCAGAGAGAGAAGCAGTACGGAGATAAAGCTGATTATTTTACCGATAAACTCCTTCCCTTCCCACCATGGTAAGATGAACCCAAGGAGTGAATGCTGAAGTGAACGCTCTCCCTCGCTTTCTCTCTATCTGAACCTGAAATGGGTCAATGCAGCGTACTGTCCTTACGATATGTAATTGACTGTATCGTTAAACTGTTCCTTGATTGTCATCCATTTTATTATCACGTTATTACGGTATCGTCTTCATCCAAGTCAAAAGGTTGCCTATTCAATGCTCAGTCCAGTTGTGTTGGAGGGGTCAAACGGGAAAGAAATCAAGTTACTTTACACTTAGTGGTCTCTAAGACAAAGCTTCCTTTACAGCCCAGATAACAAAAGTTAGTTTCTAGTCCGCGAGAGCTGTAGACAGACATGATGCGGTAAGCCTTTTGGTGCGTAGCTAAACCTAATGGCGGTTCTCCAGCCCTGCCCATGTCTGGTGGTTAGGGCTTCTCATTGTAATTCTCCAGCCATAGCTAACACCAGACACTTCCCACAATTTCAGAAAGTGTGATCGTCACCACAGGCGAAATTGGACAATGATTACAGGACCTTTTCTTTAAAAGGTACACGTTGAACATCCCATTTCCCAGGTCCTCGGTCGTCTCTGCTGCACCGATTGTTCCCGTTAGGTCTGTTTTGAATATTGATGTTGTCATATCTTGATGGTTCCTTGTCCCCCCCACTCCTATAAACGAGATGTTCCTGTGTTTAAGAGGCTTATGTACCTCTGTTTTTTTTCTTTTTTTTCTTCCTTGTTTGATGTGCCTTTAAAACAAGTGGCTAGTCAGGTGAACAAGGAGAGGAGGCTCGTCTCCGTCAGCTGAGAGAGAGAGACCCAATTGAAAGGGAACACGGGGGAAAATGGGGACACAGGATCCGTCACAGTCAGAGAGAAATGGGTGGATAGAGTGGGAGGTGGCAACAAGGTCTCTTTAACTGCAGCCCCAGCTAGCTGTGCTCAGCTGTCTGTTTGGCAGCCAGCAGTGTGCTGCTGGGTCGAGTTCTTCAAGAAGCTGATGCCTGCGTTGAGGTGTGTAGCCACAATAGTAGCAGCAGAGAAAGCCCTGAAAATGAGTACTGCGTCACACCGATCGAGGAAGAGAAATAGAGAGTGATCGTGAACCGGTGTGGCGAGCTGTTTGTGTGTGTGGTCTGATCTGTTGGCGTATATCTGTGTCAGTGCAAAACTAGCTGTCGGAAAGAGCAATTCTGCTGGTGCAACAAGATGAAAATAGAGTGTGCGTGTGTCTGAGGCAGGGAGAGAGGGCTGAAGAGAAGGGGGAAGAGAGGGCTGAAGAGAGGGAGGGACTGAGGGGGGGAGTCAGAGAGCGAGAGATTTTGGATTAGTTGCTACGTCACTTTTTCACGTCGAGGGGGGAAACAAGCTAAGATAATAGAAGCCCGCAGTCATCCAGTTTTCTACCTGAGAGTTGGACGCAATGGTTACGGCGAGAACCCCTGCCTCCTCAGCCTCATCCGTATTGCTTGTTACCAGCTTCTCCCTCAGCCACTACATCTGTGTAGTAGTTAGGCAGGGATCGTCAGAGAAGACTTCCAACATGGATGCTGAAGATGTGACAGTTAGTTTGTGTGGGTGTTTTGAAGGCATTGTGAGGTCGGAGTAGGGGGTGGGAAGGGGTGAGGCGCAGGGGTTATCGAAAGAACGTTCTGGAAGGTTCTTAATGTCAAGACGACGCACGTTGGGGAGCATATTCAGAGAATTATCGAGGTAATCGAATATTGCTATTATATGATTACATATATACCAATAAATGATTACATAAATGATTACGTAGATATAGATATGTGTGATGTGTAGTCTGCCCTTATACAAAACCACGTAGTATGGAGCTAGTCTGCAGTCATTTTCTTCCATAGTACCTCCTATAAGGTGCGAACCAGGCGATACAGTTTGTTCATATTGCTATTCAGCATATTTGTGTGTTTTTACCTTCAACTTGTTGTGATTAACTCTTCATAGGATCGAAGGCAGGAAGGAGGATGAGTGAACCGGGATCGAGTAAACCCGGGATCGAGTAAACCTGGGCTTATTTTGTTATTAGGGAAGCCAACAGAATACCTATTTGGAGCCTTTATTTTGTAGCAGACCAGTATTATCTTGTGATTTGTTTTCAGTCTCTAGGGCCACTGGCTGGGATTTAGTGGAAACCCTCCCTGAGACATTTGTTTCTGCGTAGTTAGTGGAGACCGAAACAGAGGTGGTGACGCAGTCCTCTACTGAGCTGTACTTCTATGACATCATGGCTGGACTTGTGTTTTTCTCCCCCATGTAACTCTCCCTCTTGTTCTTTCTCTCTCTCTCTCCCTCTTGTTCTCTCTATCTCTGGGAGGGAGGGAGTGAGAGCAGCAAATAGGGTCTAAATGTCATGGCTCGAGTTCAGAGAGAGAGAGAAAGAGGGAGGGAGACGGAGACAGTGAGAGGGAGAAATGTTTTACCTTGCTCTCTTGGTAACTCTGCATTGGCAGCTCTCCAGTTCACATTGACTAGACTTCCTAAAGCTGCTGCATCACAGGCCCCAGTGCCAGAGCTGGCCTTCCATTGGGTGGGAGGAGCTCCCTAGAGACTGTTGGTAGCACAATGCTATTGAACGAGCACAAGGGAGCAAGTGGAGGACAGCTTCTGATTGATGGAGAAGTAGTGTTATGTGTATGGATTTTTTTTTTTAAAGATCTTGTATAAGTTCCATAGGGGTTCTAATGAAATGTGTACAGTTACAGTATATGGTTTTGTTTTACATGATTGTTTCTTATCGACGCCACATGTGGCTGTATGTGCTCTATATTAGAATAGATTATGTTATTGCTTGTTCTATTCTGAAAGGACTGGAAACATTATGTGCACTGTAGGTAAACACATGAGTGTGTATCTGTTTACTATGCTCCAGTAATGTCTTGTGTAATGTGTTCTCATAGTCTGATTGGTTTGTGTTCTGTGTTGCTGACATTGATAAGCTCCTGTCTGTTTCCTGTGACACTGGGGGTAGTCCACTTCCTGCTCTGTCCAGCTTCTCCTTCCCTTCCCAGATGAGCCAGCTTCTCAGTCTCTCAATAGTGTTTGGTTCGGTCGCTGTAGTACGGGTTACGGTCTGTGAGACCGAGGGTTCTCTGAGCTGGCATTCTGTGATGTCACAAACCTGCCACATTGGCAATTTCTAAATTGATGGAAGAACAACTGTTTGCCAAGGGTCTGCATTGCAGCTGCTGCTGCTGCAGTTGGCGCCACTCTTTCGCTCTCAGAAACACTTGCGCGCGCACACACTCGGTTTTCACAAAACGAAGGCAATACACACGCTCAAACACACACACACACTGAGTCTGTCTTACGGAGACTGCCCTCATCTCGGAGATTGAAGGTGCCACATCCCGGTGGCACCCCATGGGGAATCATTTCTGATCAATGAGGGTGCAACAGGAGAGGGTTAGCCTGCCAGTGTGTGGTGGGGGCACACACAGAAAGTAATTAGAAGGGCACAGGGAGGACACCCATACTTGTGTGTGTGTGTGCGTGGCGCTTTCTTTTCACATTAATAGGTAACGTGATACTGCTTTTTTAATAGATATCTATTATCACTTAGTCATGGTAGAATGATTTGATCCTGAATGGGTAAAAGTCTTTCATCTCCATTAATAGTCACTTCAGGGTGTAATATAATATTACTCCTAACGCATGTGTTCAAACCCCCTGTAATGGGCTGCTTGGATGGGGTCTACACAGATTAAGACCACCTAAGTGAAAAAATAACAACATTGGTTTAGGCTTTAGGCTATATACTGTACATCTGGCTTATACTTTGGGTTTAATTTAGTTTTGATGGTGTTTCTTGATCTGGGTGAACTGGCTAGATTGATTATATTGAATATAATGCTGTTGAAAATGTATTTAAGCAAATATACCCCCCCCCCCAAAAAAAAGTAAATCTAGGCAGGCCAGTGCTGTCTGTGTTGTTTTGGACTGCATATGGAAAGGCTCCTGTCCCTTTAACTCTTTTATGAACATTACACAACAGGTCCAGGGAACACAGGCAACAAACAACCCAAAAAAGAAATCTGCCTGCCAGGGTAGGGTTGAGCCAGGGAGGAACCAGACACCCTGACCTGTCACGGTGGCCAATGAAAATAAACACTTGAGTTCCCCTGACTCGCTAGCTAACTCCTGAACACATTGTCCAGTCTGTCTATAGGTCAGGTTGATAAGAGCTCTAGGGTGCCAGGGTCTTTGCTCTTCCTCTCATTGTGGAAATCAAAGTAAATATGCATATTTGAAATAGAAGAAGAAAAAAAAGGTAGGGAATATTTTGGCAGGAGCCTTACTTCCCTGACCCTCTTCTAATCAGATAAAGTACAAGGAGTGTTTGTGGGCATTGTCGAAGAGAGGGAAAATAAAAACAGATTAAGATGGGGGGAGGACGGAGGTGGGATGATGTAGCTGAGTGAATAGAACAGAGAGAGTTAGACGTTGAATTACATAGAGGGTTGAAGGGGATTTTGGGAGAGAGGCTAGGCAGGTTTGTATTTCGCCTAGCTAATCAGTTGGCACCACTGTAAGTCAGTGAGTTGGCCACTGCCTAATACCACGCCCTAACATTGTGCCTGCGTCATGGTTCTCTCCCTGACAGAATCTACCTGTCACTTCCTTGGTTTTCTCCATAATGGCAGTAGTAGAGAACTGTGAGTGTGAATACCACACCACTGTGAGGAAAGTGAAGGGGACCGAAGTCAAACGTCCAGCCAGCATCTGTCTCTGTCTTCAGGGCTGCAGGTAAAACTGTAGATTTAAAAAATATGTTGACTTGGCATGTGTTGTGGAGTGTTGCTCCGCTCCAAGCAGAACTGCTTTGTTTGGATCAAGTTTCAGGTTTGCTAGGAGGGCGTATGTGTGGTGTCCTCGCAATGGTTTTACATTTCTCTCTCTCTTTCTATGTATTAGTGATGGGAGAAACAAATCACTACAGTTTCATATCGGAATATTATTTTTGACAATACTGTTTTTCGTATCGTTTTGACAATATCGCAATATAATTTTTGCGCTATTTGGCTGTACCTGCACCAAAACTCCAGTATTTTTCCTTCTTAACTTGTTCCCCATCTCCTTTTTAAATAGGAGCAAATTCGTTATCAGCACTTTTATTTCCATGATCAAAAAATGTGTTTTCTCATGGCTCTCTCTTGTCCCTCTACAGCAGACATATGCAGAGTAATAAAATCGCAGTATCGAATCGCAATGCGTATAGAATCGTGAGAATGAGTAGGTGTGTCAAAACCTTTGACTGGTATTGTGTGTGTGTGTGTATATATATATATATTGCTGTCTTCACTATTATTCTACAATGTAGAAAATAGTAAAAATAATATATTTACACACACACAGGGTTTTTCTTTATTTTTACTATTTTCTACATTGTAGAATAATAGTGAAGACAGCAAAACTATGAAATAACACATATAGAATCATGTAGCAACCAAAAACGTGTTAAACGAATCAAAATACATTTTATATTTGAGATTCTTCAAAGTAGCCACCCTTTGCCTTGATGACAGCTTTGCACACTCTCTCAACATTCTTCACCTGGAATTTGGCATTCTCTCAACCAGCTTCACCTGGAATGCTTTTCCAACAGTCTTGAAGGAGTTCCCACATATGCTGAACACTGCTTTTCCTTCCCAAACCATCTTATTTGGGTTGAGGTCAGGTGATTGTGGAGGCCAGGTCATCTGATGCAGCTCTCCATCACTCCTTCTTGGTCAAATAACCCTTACACAGCCTGGAGGTGTGTTGGGTCATTGTCCTGTTGAAAAAGCGCAAACCAGATGGGATGGCATATTGCTGCAGATTGCTGTGGTAGCCATGCTGGTTAAGTGTGCCTTGAATTCTAAATAAATCCCAGTGTCACCAGCAAAGCACCCACACACCATCACACCTCCTCCTCCATGCTTCATGGTGGGAACCACACATGCGGAGATCATCTGTTCACCTACTTTGCGTCTCACAAAGACAAAGCGGTTGGTACCAAAAATCTCAAATTTGGACTCATCAGACCAAAGGACAGATTTCCACCGGTCTAATGTCCATTGCTCATGTTTCTTGGCCCAAGCAAGTCTCTTCTTCTTATTGGTGTCCTTTAGTAATGGTTTCTTTGCAGCGATTTGACCATGAAGGCCTGATTCACGCAGTCTCTTCTGAACAGTTGCGATGTGTCTGTTACTTGAAATCTGTGACACATTTATTAGGGCTGCAATTTCTAAGGTTGGTAACTCTAATGAACTTATCCTCTGTAGCACAGGTAACTCTGGGCCTTCCTTTCCTGTGGCGGTCCTCATGAGAGACAGTTTCATCATAGCGCTTGATGGTTTTTACGACTGCACTGGAAGAAACTTAAAATGTTCCATATTGACTGACCTTCATGTCTTTTAAAGTAATGATGGACTGTCGTTTCTCTTTGCTTATTTGAGCTGTTCTTGCCATAATATGGACTTGGTCTTTTACCAAATAGGGCTATCTTCTGTATACCACCCCTACCTTTTCACAACACAACTGATGGGCTCAAACATGCATTAAGAAGGAAAGAAATTCCACAAATTAACTTTTAACAAGGCACACCTGTTGATTGAAATGCATTCCAGGTAACTACCTCATTAAGCTGGTTGAGAGAATGCCAAAGAGTATGCAAAGCTGTCATCAAGGCTACTTTGAAGAACCTCACAAATGAAATATATTGTGATTTAACACTTTTCTGGTTATTTCATAGTTTTGATGTCTTCACTATTATTCTGCAATGTAGAAAATAGTCAAAATAAAGAAAAACCCTGAAATGAGCAGGTGTGCCCAAACTTTTGACTGACACTGTTTATATATACTACATGGCCAAAGGTATGTGGACATGCCTTCAAATTAGTGGATTCGACCCGTTGCTGACAGGTGTATATAATCGAGCACACAGCCATGCAATCTCCATAAACAAACATTGGCAGTAGAATGGCCCGTACTGAAGAGCTTAGTGACTTTTAACTTGGCCCCGTCATAGGATGCCACGTTTCCAAGTCAGTTCATCAAATTTCTGCCCTGGTAGAGCTGCCCCGGTCATCTGTAAGTGTTGTTATTGTGAAGTGGAAACGTCTAGGAGCAACAACGGCTCAGCCACAAAGTAACAAAGTAGGCCACACATGCTCACACAGCGGGACCGCTGAGTGCTGAAGCACGCAGCGCATAAAAATCGTTCGTCCTCGGTTGCAACACTCACGACCGCGTTCCAAACTGCCTCTGGAAGCAACGTCAGCACAAGAACTGTTCGTCAGGAGCTTCATGAAATGGGTTTCCATGGCCGAGCAGCCGCACACAAGCCTAAGATCATCATGCTCAATGCCAAGCGTAGGTTGGAGTAGTGTAATGGGCTCTGGAGCAGTGGAAATGCATTCTCTGGAATGAATCACGCTTCACCATCTGGCAGTCCAATGGACGAAAATGGGTTCAGTGGATGCCAGGAGAACGCTACCTGCCCCAATGCATAGTGCAACTGTAAAATTTGTTGGAGGAGGAATAATGCTCTGTGACTGTTTTTCATGGTTCACGCTAGGCCCCTTAGTTCCAGTGATGCTACAGCATATGACATTCTAGACGATTCTTTGCTTCCAACTTTGTGGCAACAGTTTGGGGAAGGCCTATTCCTGTTTCAGCTTGACAATGCCCCTGTGCACAAAGCGAGGTCCATGCAGAAATGGTTTGTCGAGATCAGTGTGGAAGAACTTGACTGGCCTGCACAAAGCACTGACCTCAATCCCATCGAAGACCTTTGGAATGAATTGGAACGCCGATTGCGAGCCATGCCTAATCGCCCAACATCAGTGCCCGATCTCACTAATGCCCTTGTGGCTGAATGGAAGCAAGTTCCCACAGCAATGTTCCAACATCTAGTGGAAAGCCTTCCCAGAAGAGTGGAGGCTGTTATAGCAGCAAAGGGGGGACCAACTCCATATTAATGCCCATGAGTTTAGAATGAGATGTTCGACGAGCAAGTGTCCACACATACTTTTGCTAATGTATTGTACATAGAATGTTGCTACATACAATATATATATATATATATATATATATATATACAGTGAGTGTACAAAAAATTACGAATACCTTCCTAATATTGAGTTGCACCCCCTTTTGCCCTCAGAACAGCCTGAATTCGGGCATGGACTCTACAAGGCGTAAAAAGCTTTCCACAGGGATGCTGGCCCATGTTGACTCCAATGCTTCCTACAGTTGTGTCAAATTGGCTGGATGTCTTTTGGGTGGTGGACCATTTAAAAAAACCCAGCAGCTTTGCTGTTCTTGACACACTCAAACTGGTGCGCCTGGTACCTACTACCATATCCCTTTCAAAGGCACTTAAATATTTAGTCTTGCCCATTCACCCTCTCAATGGCACACATATACAATCCATGTTGCTTAAAACTCCTTTAACCTCTCTCCTCGCCATAAAAAATACTGATTAAAGTGGATTTAATAAGAGATTATAGATTTCACATGGTGAGTCTGTCATGGAAAGAGTTCCTAATGTTTTGTACACTCAGTGTATTTTCTTTGTATCTCATAGAGACATAGCCAATGACCAGTAATCTGTATTAAAATGACCACCACGGAGGCACCAATAAGGTCGCACTCTCACTTGTGCAACAGTACTGGACAGGTTTATGCAGGAAGCATCTAAGGGGATAGGGGAAGGATTTATTGTTTTGTTTAGATTTGTATGTCTTGTTATAGTTGTTTTGTTTTTGTGGGAGGGGTATTGGAGGACATCTGGAGGTCTACTTAGAGCAGGGCTCTCCAACCCTGTTCCTGGAGGGCTACCCTCCTGTTCTGTAGATTTTCGCTCCAGCCCCAGTTGTAACTGATTAACCAGCTAATTATTAGAATCAGGTGCGCTAGATTAGGGTTGGTGCGAAAACCTACAGGATGGTAGCTCTCCAGGAACATGGTCGGAAAGCCCTGACTTAGAGTTGGATATGGATGGATAAGTATTTCAAAATAGTGGAAAGGACAGTGATAAGTATCTTAAAATGTAACTCATCATGGTAATCAGTGAATTACATATAGCTAGCTGTAATTCCAATGGTTTGGCTGATAATGAGAAAAGAAAAGCAGTTTTTACATGGCTAAAGAGGAACGATTACCATATTTATTGTCTTCAGGAAATTCGTTCAATATCTTCAGACAAAGTGGCCTGGGAAAATAATTGGATGGTCAAATCTATTTCAGTCAAGTGTTTATTTTTTTACATTTTAGTCATTTAGCAGACGCTCTTATCCAGAGCGACTTACAGTAGTGAATGCATACATTTCATAAAATTTTTCTCCGTACTGGTCCCCTGTGGGAATCGAACCCACAACGCTGGCGTTGCAAACACCATGCTCTACCAACTGAGCCACACGGGACAATATAAATTCTATAGGTGTTATGATCCTACTAAAAAACGAATGGATCTTGAGGTACAATCCGTTGAAATAGATCCTCAATGGCTCAAATGTATATGGACTTAATAATGGCGATCCAAACTTCTTTGAAAATATTTATAATAATCAAATTAGTCTCCAAGATACAAATACAGTTGAAGTTGGAAGTTTACATACACCTTAGCCAACTACATTTAAACTCAGTTTTTCACAATTCCTGACATTTAATCCCAGTAGAAAACTGCCTGTTTTAGGTCAGTTAGGATCACCACTTTATTTTAAGCATGTGAAATGTCAGAATAATAGTAGAGAGAATGATTTATTTCAGCTTTTATTTCTTTCATCACATTTCCAGTGGGTCAGAAGTTTACAAACACTCAATTAGTATTTGGTAGAATTGCCTTTAAATTGTTTAACTTGGGACAAATGTTTTGGGTAGCCTTCCACAAGCTTCCCACAATAAGTTGGGTGAATTTTGGCAAATTTCTCCTGGCAGAGCTGGTGTAACTGAGTCAGGCTTGTATGCCTCCTTGCTCGCACATGCTTTTTCAGTTCTGCCCACAAATTTTCTATAGGGTTGAGGTCAGGGCTTTGTGAAGGCCACTCCAATACCTTGACTTTGTTGTCCTTAAGCCATTTTGCCACAACTTTGGAAGTATGCTTGGGGTCATTGTCCATTTGGAAGACCCAATTGCAACCAAACTTTAACTTCCTGACTGATGTCTTGAGATGTTGCTTCAATATATCCACATAACTTTCCTTCTTCATGATGCCATGTATTTTGTGAAGTGCACCAGTCCTTCCTGCAGCAAAGCACCCCCACAACTTGGTGCTGCCACCCCCGTGCTTCACGGTTGGGATGGTGTTCTTTGGCTTGCAAGCCTCCCCCTTTTTCCTCCAAACATAATGATGGTCATTATGGCCGAACAGTTCTATTTTTGTTTCATCAGACCAGAGGACATTTCTCCAAAAAGTACGATCTTTGTCCCCATGTGCAGTTGCAAACCGTAGTCTGGCTTTTTTATGGCGGTTTTGGAGCAGTGGCTTCTTCCTTGCTGAGCGGCCTTTCAGGTTATGTCGATGTAGGACTCAATAGATACTTTTGTACCTGTTTCCTCCAGCATCTTCACAAGGTCCTTTGCTGTTATTCTGGGATTGATTTGCACTTTTCACACCAAAGTACGTTCATCTCTAGGAGACAGAACGCGTCTCCTTCCTGGTCCCTTGGTGTTTATACTTGCGTACTATTGTTTGTACACATGAACGTGGTACCTTCAGGCGTTTGGAAATTGCTCACAAGGATGAACCAGACTTGTGGAGGTCTACAATTTTCTTTCTGAGGTCGGCTGATTTCTTTTGGCGTTCCCATGATGTCAAGCAAAGAGGCACTGAGTTTGAAGGTAGGCCTTGAAATACATCCACAGGTATACCTCCAATTGACTCAAATTATGTCAATTAGCCAGAAGCTTCTAAAGCCATGACATAATTTTCTGGAAATTTCCAAGCTGTTTAAAGGCACAGTCAATTTAGTGTATGTAAACTTCTGACCCACTGGTATTGTGAAACAGTGACTTATAAGCGAAATAATCTGTTTGTAAACAATGGTTGGAAAAATTACTTGTGTCGTGCACAAAGTAGATGTCCTAACCGACTTGCCAAAACTATAGTTTGTTAACAAGAAATTTGTGGAGTGGTTGAAAAACGAGTTTTAAATGACTCCAACATAAGTGTATGTTAACTTCCGACTTCAACTGTATCTATATTATAATGGTAGGGGACTACAACACAGTTAAGTACGTAAATGGACCGTAAAAGCAATCATACTACTAACTATCACCTTCTGGCGCTCAAAGAGATTACAAATATAATGGACAGGTTGGAATTCACGGATATTTGGAGCCTTCAAAAACCTGGATCTTGTAAGATATCCACCTAGTCGGATAGATTTTTTTCTGGTATCCTTTTCTATGGTGCCAAAAGTGAAAGTATGGATTGAGGATCGAATGCGATCAGACCATCAGCTTATAGCCCTCCATGTAATTATGACAGACTTTCCACGAGGGTGGGGATATTGGAAATTTAACCAGGGTTTATTGACTGACACTACTTTCTTTACAAAAACTAAGGAATTCAGAACAGGCTTTTTTCTTGCACAAAATCTCACCAAAGGAGGTTTTGAATGAGGAGGTAAAATACTGTATGTTCTCTGGTCAAGTTCCTCCAAGCTCACTTGACGATAAGTTTTGTGATATCCTTCTCCCAAAACATCATGTTAAACTATCTGTGACACAAAAAAATTATTGTGAAGGCCTAATTACACATGGCAAACTATGGTTGGTGTTGATTCCCTTCCATTCCAATATAGATATGTCAAACTTTATGAACTACTGAAAGATCCATTACTATTATGTTTGAATTACTCATATAAATGGCAAACTGTCATACACACAAAAATACGGACTGATCTCTCTTCTACTGAAACAGGAGCTAGGGGGCAAGACAAAGACCCAGTCGCTTAAAAAAATTGGTGGCTCCTCACAAAATATTGGCAAAATGTATTGCTGAGAACATTGAATTGTCAAGAGGCGTTAAACAAGGTTGCCCTCTGTCACCATACCTATTTCTTAGGGGCAAAAGATTAAGGGATTAGAGACAGAAATATCAATGTATGGCGATGATTTAAGTTCTCTTGAGTCCTCAATCTTCAACCTTGAAGGGCCTCATTGAGGACCTGGATAATTTCTCCAGTTTATCTGGATTAAAACTCAACTAAACTCAGCAAAAAAAGAAACGTCCCTTTTTCAGGACCCTGTCTTTCAATCCAAATAACTTCACAGATCTTCATTAAAGACTGTTGACATCTAGTGGAAGCCATAGGAAGTGCAATTTGAGTCCTAAGTCAATGGAATCTGTATACGCAGTCAATGGAAAACTACAAACATAAACAAAAATCCCACTTCCTGGATGGATTTTTCTCAGGTTTTCGCCTGCCATATCAGTTCTGTTATACTCACAGACATTATTTTAACAGTTTTGGAAACTTTAGAGTGTTTTCTATCCAAATCTATATGTGCATATCCTAGCTTCTGGGCCTGAGTAACAGGCAGTTTACTTTGGGCATGCTTTAAATCCGGATGTCAAAATACTGCCCCCTACCCTAGAGAAGTTAAGACACTAACAGCTTACAGACAGTAGGCAATTAAGGTCACAGTTATGAAAACTTAGGACACTAAAGAGGCCTTTCTACTGACTCTGAAAAACACCAAAAGAAAGATGCCCAGGGTCCCTGCTCATCTGCATGAACGTGCCTTAGGCATGCTGCAAGGATGCATAAGGACTGCAGATGTGGCCAGGGCAATAAATTGCAATGTCCGTACTGTGAGACGCCTAAGACAGCGCTACAGGACGGACAGCTGATCGTCCTCGCAGTGGCAGATCACGTGTAACAACACCTGCACAGGATCGGTACATCCGAACATAACACCTGCGGGACAGGTACAGGATGGCAATAACAACTGCCCAAGTTACAACAGGAACGCACAATCCCTCCATCAGTGCTCAGACTGTCCGCAATAGGCTGAGAGAGGCTGTTGTAAGGCAGGTCCTCACTAGACATCACCGGCAACAACGTCGCCTATGGGAACAAACCCACCGTTGCTGGACCAGACAGGGATGGCAAAAAGTGCTCTTCACTGACGAGTCAGGGAAGACATTCTCCTCCCTCATGTGGTACCCTTCCTGCAGATTCATCCTGACATGACAATGCCACCCACCATACTGCTCGTTCTGTCCGTGATTTCCTTCAAGACAGGAATGTCAGTGTTCTGCCATGGTCAGTGAAGAGCCCGGATCTCAATCCCATTGAGCACGTCTGGGACCTGTTGGATCAGAGGGTGAGGGTTAGGGCCATTCCCCCCAGAAATGTCAAGGAACTTGCAGGTGCCTTGGTGGAAGAGTGGGGTAACATCTCACAGCAAGAGCTGGCAAATCTGGTGCAGTACATGAGGAGGAGATGCACTGCAGTACTTAATGCAGCTGGTGGCCACACCAGATACTGACTGTTACTTTTGATTTTGACCCCCCCTTTGTTCAGGGACACATTATTCCATTTCTGTTAGTCACATGTCTGTGGAACTTGTTCAGTTTATGTGTCAGTTGTTGAATCTTGTTGTGTTCATACAAATATTTGTTTGCTGAAAATAAACGCAGTTGACAGTGAGAGGACATTTTTTTTTTTTTTTCTGAGTTGATGATAAATTTGATATATTAATGATTGGGTCTATAAAAGACAAACTTAAAATGTCCATGTAACCTCCCGATTTAAATGGGAAGATGGTGAAGTCAATGTGCTTTGTGTACATATCTGAGAAAAGTAGAGCGATCTATCAACTATTAACTTTGATTAAAAAAATAGAAGTCGTGGAGAAGGAAACACCTATCCATTGACAGGAAGATTACCCTGATGAATTATTTTGTGATATCGTAGTTTACATATTTATTCATGGTTCTACTGACTCCAGACCAATCCTTTTTCAAATCATGCGAGGAAAAACATTGCCCTTTATTTGCAATGGTAAACCAAATGAGCATATTTATATAACGAACATGAGTTTGGCGTGATAAATATGATTAAACCTCTCACTTAAAGCCTCCATTGAACCAAAATCGTGTCTAAATCCAAAGAGTTTTTCTAGCAAGCTACGAAGAGGGGCCCATCCTAGCCTTCCCTGTGGCTCAGTTGGTAGCGCATGGTGTTTGCAACGCCAGCATGGTGTGTGCAATGCCAGGGTTGTGGGTTCGATTCCCATGGGGGGCCAGTACAAAAAAAATAATTTAAAAAAAAATCCATGAAATGTATGCATTCACTACTGTAAGTTGCTCTGGATAAGAGCGTCTGTTTAAGAGTGGGCTCTTTGCCTTTTTTCCGAATAAACCTTACATTTTCGGTGGATTGACAATGGATCCCTGTTGAAAGTATGCTCCTTTTTAAATGAAGTCATGCAGAGTTGGCTACAATTTCAATTTCATCCTCCAGAAAAGGCTAATCTAATATTACAGCAAATAATGGATAAACTTCAAAGTACTGATAGAGGAAAATATACACTGCTCACAAAAATAAAGGGAACACTAAAATAACACATCCTAGATCTGAATGAATGAAATAATCTTATTAAATACTTTTTTCTTTACATAGTTGAATGTGCTGACAACAAAATCACACAAAAATACTCAATGGAAATCCAATTTATCAACCCATGGAGGTCTGGATTTGGAGTCTCACTCAAAATTAAAGTGGAAAACCACACTACAGGCTGATCTAACTTTGATGTAATGTCCTTAAAACAAGTCAAAATGAGGCTCAGTAGTGTGTGTGTGTGGCCTCCATGTGCCTGTATGACCTCCCTACAACGCCTGCGCATGCTCCTGATGAGGTGGCGGATGGTCTCCTGAGGGATCTCCTCCCAGACCTGGACTAAAGCATCCGCCAACTCCTGGACAGTCTGTGG
Organism: Salmo trutta; assembly: GCF_901001165.1. NCBI lineage: Eukaryota > Metazoa > Chordata > Actinopteri > Salmoniformes > Salmonidae > Salmo > Salmo trutta. The sequence goes on along the minus strand of NC_042986.1, from coordinate 12,729,273 downwards.
TGCAACGTGGCGTTGGTGGATGGAGCGAGACATGATGTCCCAGATGTGCTCAATTGGATTCAGGTCTGGGGAACAAGCGGGCCAGTCCATAGCATCAATGCCTTCCTCTTGCAGGAACTGCTGACACACTCCAGCCACATGAGGTCTAACATTGTCTTGCATTAGGAGGAACCCAGGGCCAACCGCACCAGCATATGGTCTCACAAGGGGTCTGAGGATCTCATCTCGATACCTAATGGCAGTCAGGCTACCTCTGGCGAGCACATGGAGGGCTGTGCGGTCCCCCAAAGAAATGCCACCCCACACCATGACTGACCCACCGCCAAACCGGTCATGCTGGAGGATGTTGCAGGCAGCAGAACGTTCTCCCCGGCGTCTCCAGACTCTGTCACGTCTGTCATGTGCTCAGTGTGAACCTGCTTTCATCTGTGAAAAGCACAGGGCGCCAGTGGCGAATTTGCCAATCTTGGTGTTCTCTGGCAAATGCCAAACGTCCTGCACGGTGTTGGGCTGTAAGCACAACCCCCACCTGTGGACGTCGGGCCCTCATACCACCCTCATGGAGTCTGTTTCTGACCGTTTGAGCAGACACATGCACATTTGTGGCCTGCTGGAGGTCATTTTGCAGGGCTCTGGCAGTGCTCCTCCTGCTCCTCCTTGCACAAAGGCGGAGGTAGCGGTCCTGCTGCTGGGTTGTTGCGCTCCTACGGCCTCCTCCACGTCTCCTGATGTACTGGCCTGTCTCCTGGTAGCGCCTCCATGCTCTGGACACTACGCTGACAGACACAGCAAACCTTCTTGCCACAGCTCGCATTGATGTGCCATCCTGGATGAGCTGCACTACCTGAGCCACTTGTGTGGGTTGTAGACTCCGTCTCATGCTACCACTAGAGTGAAAGCACCGCCAGCATTCAAAAGTGACCAAAACATCAGCCAGGAAGCATAGGAACTGAGATGTGGTCTGTGGTCACCACCTGCAGAACCACTCCTTTATTGGGGGTGTCTTGCTTTTTGCCTATAATTTCCATCTGTTGTCTATTCCATTTGCACAACAGCATGTGAAAATTATTGTCAATCAGTGTTGCTTCCTAAGTGGACAGTTTGATTTCACAGAAGTGTGATTGACTTGGAGTTACAATGTGTTGTTTAAGTGTTCCCTTTATTTTTTTGAGCAGTGTGTGTGTATATATATATATATATTACAAGAAGGGTATAATATTTAGGAAGTATATTGTAAACAAGAACGGTAAGATTATGTCACACAAGCAACTAACAATAGTGTATGGAGGCATATTATCAATTAAAAAGTATAACCAACTCATGGTGGCACTGCCACAAAATTGTAAGAGACAATTACTAAAAACAATAATTGACACATCAATCCGTTCATTTCAATTTAGGCTATAATATAAAATACTTGCTACAGAGAGAATGCTCAATATATGGAGCATTGACCACGGTCGATCAATTGAAAATATCATTATACTCTTGGGTGAAGTATTTATTTTTAGGGCAATATCGGTAGAAACGTTACTAATAGGAAGGTTCAGGACCCTCGTACGGCATCATAGTAAAATGGAGGGATGTTTTGCAAAAGGAAATAACGAAATGGCAAACTGGGAAAGATGGGTTAATCTGTGGAGATCGGTGGGTTGGAGTTCAAATAAAAATGAATGGTGGATTGTCTGCTGTGGGTGAAAATCCAGCACTTGAAGAAAGAGGAATATATGTCTAATTATTTAACTACAGGTACCGTAGATGTGATTGAAAATAGCTGTAAGTAGAAGTAGTGTTGTCCGTTACTTTTTTCCAGTCAGGGTAGGAGGGAAAAAAGTATTAAAGAAAAGAGGGGATTGGAAATGATGCTAACAACAAAATGTATAGAATCTACAATCTGCAATATTAAAGCTGATGGACGCAAAGGTGCAGCGAATGTCCAATGGAACCCCAGATACAACAGAGTGTATCCTATAGCGATGTACAGTTGACTACCAGTTCTCCAATGACAGACGGGTATAATGGAGGACTCTAGTTTGAAAGATGTTATCAATCCTTTTTCCTTTACTGCCTACTGAGAGCATCCAGAGAATTGGAATACATGATGCATTACTCTATACAGAATGACCATGCATTACTGTGCAGTTACATTTGAATATTTCTCATTTGTACTTAACAAAGCAGTGATGCCTCTCAGATAGTATTTAAGACCACTATTTGAAGCTGTGGTGGGGAAACGGAGGACCTTCCTCCATTAGAGATGTACAAATTAAAGTGCTCCAGTCATGTTCTCAATGTGTGTCCCCCAAATGGCACCCTATTCCCTATATAGTGCACTCTTTTGACCACCACAGCCCTATGGGCCCTGGTTGTTAATCTCATTCTTTATATAATTGTATTCTTGTTTGTTGTGTAGTAAATATTCCAGCTTGCATTTTCAACATTTTTTTTGTATTTTCCTGTAAAGCACATTGCATTGTATTCCATGTCTTAAATGTGCTGTATAAATAAAGCTTGATTTGATATAGGGAATAGGGACGCGGACAGTCTGCATCAGATCCTCCCAGGCCGGCCTGCCAGGGTATTTAACTGTCTCCATTGAAAATTGCCTGGCAGTGTTCAGTTTCCACTGACTCTGAAAAGGCTGGCCCTTGCTGTGTTGTCTTCCTCGTCTTGTTTAGGGCGTACGAGTGTGCCTCTCCTCTCCCCCCTAGCACAACTAACGTTTTGGATTTCAGAGGATAATAACACGGGTGATGGACGTGGAGGCAGGGTTTCAGGAGGAGACAGATTGTGACTTATAAAAAGTGCTTGGGCCGGAGATAAATCGATTTTACTTTTGGTTATACTTTACATTAGTCAAGTTTATTCGTCATATGCATGGGATACACATGCTACACAATACAATGAAAAGCTTACAGTACATCACTCTAGACCATGCGACATAAAAAGGAATAATAAAATAATCTCAATGGAATAAAAAGTTATTAGCAGGAATGTTTATACAAGGAAAGCACTCAAATACATGTACACATGCCAGGAAGGAGAATGGGGAGAAAGGTGTTGTTGTTCAATAAGTGGGCTTGACGTGATTTACAGCACGGGATAGAGTGGTACCATACTATTACCAATTTATTCTGTGCTGTAATGTAACGTGCTAACGAATGTTTAGTGTGTGTCAGAGGTATCTATCGTGTTAAATCAGACACACCTCCCAAGCTGTTTGGTAGCTTGACATCCTGCAAACATTTGTATCGTACGTTGCCAGCCTTGGTTACATCATATCCAAGTTGACATGGATGAACTCTGCCAGTTTCTCTGCTAGCTAGGTGCCACTTAACCTGATTTAACGCTTGTCAAACACCCATCAACTCCACAAAACGTGTGAGAATTTGACGTATGTGCAGCACATGACTCCGTGAGCTTTAACGTGTATCCTAACACTTGCAATGATGAATAATTGTGTAACCAAGATTAGTACTAACAATTTCACGTTTTGTTTTCTAATGTCCAGCAGGTTCAGTGTGTCGCTAGTTTCATCAGTTAAGGTTGGTGTGACCTAACAATGCTCCTCTTGGAAGCTGGTTTCAGGTGGTGGCTTAGAGTGTTGTAGTCATTATCTAGCACCATTTGAAATCAGTGTTCTTGGGGTGGGAAGTAGCAACGTCTTCGCTGTGCCTCGGACCATCAACACCCAACCAAACATCCCTGAAATGACTGGAGTTGACGGACAAGCAGCAGAGTGAGAAAAAGATACTTCGTATTAAGTGGGGGAAACACTAAGGCCGAGATTCAATCAGATGAAGCTTTAACCGGCGATAGCCGACACTTTATTAGCTGGTGTTTTGGTGGTGTTGGAACTGTGTTGGAGCTGTCAAATCGGTGAGCAGCTGCTCTTGTGATCATTGTCATGGAAGCCACACCATTCCCACTCCTGTTAGAAGTTCAGAACGAGAAAGTGTAGGCTATATAGAAATAATAACGCTCAAATTGAAAATCATTCAAACGGAATAACGATTTCTATCAGCCTTAATGAGGTGTAGATTATCACATGTAAACATAATCTCATAATGTGACTCCATGCAGCCGATGGCAATGTTCCCTTCAAGTATAATGCCGGCAGCCGCTTGTGTTTTTAACAGCTCTAACGCAGTTCCACCTCCGACACGTCAAAACATCAGCTATGCGGATGTCGGCTAAAGCGGATCTGATTAAATTGGGCCCTACGTGCCATTGACTATATCCCTCAGTGGTGTAATGGCCTCGTCATCATGGATGTCACAGCAGAGACAGACAGACACCTCCAGCTAGTTGTCCTATCACCAAGGGTGACCGATTTCTTTTGGTGTTCAGAGTCTTGTTGTGTTTCTAGCACCATTTGAAATCGGTTACAATAAAGGACAAAGTCAACTGGACAGACTCAGGGGAAATGACTGCATTGAGTGAAGAACCAGACTTCTGAGGGGCTCTTGCTGCATCCCAGATTATGGTGTACATTCGTTTATAATGGACCCTGCATTTGTAAAACATTGCACACTGAATCACTTCACTTTAATAAGTAATAAGGTATTAGAGGCTGGTCAGGTAAAGGTAAATAACAATGCAATGAACACATATTAATCAGACATTGCCTCTGTCTTTGCAGTGTACACACGTCAGGAAATCAGATGTAATTTAAAATTTAGTCCACCAGGTGGCAATGATGATCACATGAACACAGTCTCTCAGTGCCCTTCTCAAAGTGGGAATTTGTCATCGCCCATAGTTTTCCTGACCATGTCACCTGACTCAGAAAGCATATAAAATATATTTTTTAATTTATACATGCATATTTATTTTAGTTTGGTGAATACAGCCACGGAAAAATAGAGGTGCAACAATTTCAAAGATGTTAATGAGTTCATATAAGGAAATCAATCAATTGAAATAAATACATTAGACCCTAATCTATGGATTTCACATGACTGGGAATACAGATATGGCCACAGATACCTTTTTTTTTAAGTAGGGGCGTGGATCAGAAACCCAGTCAGTATCTGGTGTGACCACCATTTGCCTCATGCAGCGTGACATATCTCCTCCGCATAGAGTTGATCAGGCTGTTGATCGTGGTCTGTGGAATGTTGTCCCACTCCTCTTCAAAGGCTGTGCGATGTTTCTGGATATTGGCTGAAACTGGAACACTGTCATACACGTCGATCTAGAGCCTCCCAAACATGCTCAATGGGTGACATGTCTGGTGAGTATGCAGGCCATGGAAGAACGTTGACATTTTCAGCTTCCAGGAATAGTGTACAGATCATGAGGTGATGGCGGTGGATGAATAGCACGACAATGGGCCTCAGGATCTCGTCACAGTATCTCTGTGGATTCACATCGATAAAATGCAATTGTGTTCATTGTCCGTAGCTTATGCCTGGCCATGCCATAACCCCAACGCCACCATGGGGCACTCTGTTCACAACGTTGACATCAGCAAACTGCTTGCCCACACGATGCCATACACGCGGTCAGTAGTTGTGAGCCCGGTTGGACATACTGCCAAATTCTTGAAAACAACGTTGGTGGCGGCTTATGGTAGAGAAATGAACATTCAATTCTCTGGCAACAGCTCTGGTGGATATTCCTGCAGTCTCAAACTCAAAAAAGTTCTGGGACACTGTAAAGTCCATGGAGAATAAGAGCACCTCCTCCCAGCTGCCCACTGCACTGAGGCTAGGAAACACTGTCACCACTGATAAATCCTCGATAACTGAGAATTTCAATAAGCATTTTTCTACAGCTGGCCATGCATTCCACCTGGCTACCCCGGTCAACAGCCCTGCACCCCCACAGCAACTCAACCAAGCCTCCCCCCTTCTCCTTCACCCAAATCCAAATAGCTGATGTTCTGAAAGAGCTGCAAAATCTGGACCCCTACAAATCAGCCGGGCTAAACAATATGGACACTCTTTCTAAAATGTTCTGCCAAAATTGTTGCAACCCCTATTAAAAAATTGTTCAACCTCTCTTTCGTATCGTCTGACATTCCCAAAGATTGGAAAGCTCCCTCTTCAAAGGGGGAGACACTCTAGACCCAAACTGCTACAGACCTATATCTATCCTACCCTGCCTTTCTAAGGTCTTCGAAAGCCAAGTTAAACAGATTACCGACCATTTCGAATCCCACCGCACCTTCTCCACTATGCAATCTGGTTTCAGAGCTGGTCATGGGTGCACCTCAAGGTCCTAAAAGATATCATAACCGCCATCGATAAGAGGCAATACTGTGCAGCCGTTTTCATCGACCTGGTTAAGGTTTTTGACTCTGTCAATCAACACATTCTTAACAGCCTTGGTTTCTCAAATGACTGCCTCGCCTAGTTCACCAACTACTTCTCTGATAGAGTTCAGTGTGTCAAATCGGAGGGCCTGTTGTCCAGACCTATGCCAGTCTCTATGGGGGTGCCACAGGGTTCAATTCTCGGGCCGACTCTCTTCTCTTATAACATCAATGATGTCGCTCTTGCTGCTGGTGATTCTCTGATCCACGTCTACGCAGACGGCACCATTCTGTATACTTCTGGCCCTTCTTTGGACACGGTGTTAACGAACCTCCAGGCGAGCTTCAATGCCATACAACACTCCTTCTGTGGCCTCCAACTGCTCTTAAACGCTAGTAAAACTAAATGCATGCTCTTCAACCGATCGCTGCCCGCACCTGTCCGCCCGTCCAGCATCACTACTCTGGACGGTTCTGACTTAGAATATGTGGACAACTACAAATACCTAGGTGTCTGGTTAGACTGTAAACCCTCCTTCCAGACTCACATTAAGCATCTCCAATCCAAAATTAAATCTAGAATCGGCTTCCTATTTTGCAACAAAGCATCTTTCACTCATGCTGCCTAACATACCCTCGTAAAACTGACTTTCCTACCGATCCTTGACTTCGGCGATGTCATTTACAAAATAGCTTTCAACACTCTACTCAGCAAATTGGATGCAGTCTATCACAGTGCCATCCGTTTTGTCACCAAAGCCCCATGTAGTACCCACCACTGCGACCTGTATGCTCTCGTTGGCTGGCCCTCGCTTCATATTCATCGCCGAAAACCCACTGGCACCAGGTCATCTATAAGTCTTTGCTAGATAAAGCCCCGCCTTATCTCAGCTCACTGGTCACCATAGCAGCACCCACACATAGCACACGCTCCAGCCGGTATATTTCACTGGTCAGCCCTAAAGCCAATTCCTCCTTTGGCTGCCTTTCCTTCCAGTTCTCTGCTGCCATTGACTGGAAGAAATTGCAAAAATCACTGAAGCTGGAGACTCATATCTCCCTCACTAACTTCAAGCATCAGCTGTCAGATCAGCTTACAGATCATTGCACCTGTACATAGCCCATCTGTAAATAGCCCATCCAACTACTTCATCCCCATATTGTTATTTATTTTGCTCCTTTGCACCCCAGTATCTCTACTTGCATATTCATCTTCGGGACATCTATCACTCCAGTGTTTAATTGCTAAATTGTAATTACTTCGCCACAGCCTATTTATTGCCTTACCTCCCTAATCTTACCTCATTTGCACACACTGTATATAGACATTTCTATTGTGTTATTGACTGTACGTTTGTTTATTCCATGTGTAACTCTGTGTTGTTGTTTGTGTCGCACTGCTTTGCTTTATCTTTATCTAAATTAGAACTTGTTCTCAACTGGCCTACCTGGTTAAATAAAGATAAAATAAAATTTTTAAAAAAGAAATGTTTCTACAACTTGATTGGACATCATTTGGAAAGGCACACACCTGTCTATATAAGGTCCCACAGTTAACAGTGCATGTCAGAGCACAAACCAAGTCGTGAGGACGAAGGAATTGTCCGTAGTGCTCCGAGAAAGGATTGTGTCAAAGCACAGATCTGGCAAAGGGTACAAAAATACTCTGCAGCATTGAAGGTCCCCAAGAACAAAGTGGCCTCCATCATTCTCAATGGAAGAAGTTTTGAACCACCAAGACTCTTCCTAGAGCTGGCCGCACGGCCTAACTGAGCAATCGGGGGAGAAGGGTATTGGTCAAGGAGGTGACCAAGAACCCGATGGTCACTCTGACAGAGCGCCAGAGTTCCTCTGTGGAGATGGGAGAACCTTCCAGGACAACCTCTGCAGCACTCCACCAATCAGGCCTTTATGATATTTGGTATTTTATTAGGATCCCTATTAGCTGTTGCGAAAGCAGCAGCTACTCTTCCTGGGGTCCACACAGAACACAAAACATGACATAATACAGAACATTAATAGACAAGAACAGCTCAAGGACCAAACTACATCAATATGTATGTATATCTTTATAAACTCAGCAAAAAAAGAAACGTCCTCACTGTCAACTGCGTTTATTTTCAACAAACTTAATATGTATAAATATTTGTATGAACATAACAAGATTCAACAACTGAGACATAAACTGAACAAGTTCCGCAAACGTGACTAACAGAAATTGAATAATGTGTCCCTGAACAAAGGGGGGGTCAAAATCAAAGGTAACAGTCAGTATCTGGTGTGGCCACCAGCTGCATTGAGTACTGCAGTGCATCTACTCCTCATGGACTGCACCAGATTTGCCAGCTCTTGCTGTGAGATGTTACCCCACTCTTCCACCAAGGTACCTACAAGTTCCCAGACATTTCTGGGGAGAATGGCCCTATCCCTCACCCTCCGATCCAACAGGTCCCAGACGTGCTCAATGGGATTGAGATCCGGGGTCTTCGCTGGCCATGGCAGAACACTGACATTCCTGTCTTGCAGGAAATCACACACAGAACGAGCAGTATGGCTGGTAGCATTGTCGTGCTAGAGGGTCATGTCAGGATGAGCCTGCAGGAAGGGTACCACATGAGGGAGGAGGATGTCTTCCCTGTAACGCACAGCGTTGAGATTGCCTGCATTGACAACAAGCTCAGTCCGATGATGCTGTGACACACCGCCACAGACCATGACGGACCCTCCACTTCCAAATCGATCCCGCTCCAGAGTACAGGCCTCGGTGTAACGCTCATTCCTTCAACGATAATACTCAGGCACCTGAGTAACACCAGGACCTGTCCCGCAGGTGTGATGTTCGGATGTACCGATCCTGTGCAGGTGTTGTTACACGTGCTCTGCCACTGCGAGGACAATCAGCTGTCCGTCCTGTCTCCCTGAAGCGTCTTACGCGTCTCACAGTATGGACATTGCAATGTATTGCCCTGGCCACATCTGCAGTCCTCATGCCTCCTTACAGCATGCCTAAGGCACGTTCACGCAGATGAGCAGGGACCCTGGGCATCTTTCTTTTGGTGTTTTTCAGAGTCAGTAGAAAGGCCTCTTTA